>NC_092272.1:14165095-14312595 GCF_036320965.1 Panulirus ornatus
TTGTTGTTGTTGTTATAATTTCTTTCTTGCCGTTACCACCAAATCTTTACCTCCACAATAAACACGTCCTCAGTCACTTCCAATATCCTTCCTTCCTTCCTTCCTTCGTGTCTTTCCTTCCTTCCTTCATATCTTTCCTTCCTTCCCTCATATCTTACCTTCCTCCCTTCCTTCCTTTCCTTCCTTCCTTCCTTTCCTTCCTTCCATCCTTCATATCTTTCCTTCCTTCCTTCCACCATATCTCTCTTTCCTTCCTTCATATCCTTCCTTCCTTCCTTCCTTCCTTCATAGCTTTCCTTCCTTCCTTCCACCATATCTCTCTTTCCTTCCTTCATATCTTTCCTTCTTTCCTTCCTTCCTTTCCTACCTTCCCTCCTTTCCTACCTTCCTTCCTTTCCTTCCTTCCTTCATATCATCTTAACCTTATCTAATTCCCTCCTACCCTCCCTCCCTCCCTCCCTCCTGGTATGTAATGTAACAATTATCGTCAGTAATGACCACACTCCTAGTATTAATAACCTGATATTCGCTCTTCTTTACCTGCAATATAATCTTTCATTATGTGTAGTTTTCCTTCCTCTTATTATCATGTGTTGTCATCTTTATCACGGACATAATCTCTCCTCCACACGAACAATTACCTTTAATATAATGCTGGTTCTAATGGCATTAATCTCCAGTGATACGATATTTTTAAACCCCCACTGGAATTGCCACTTTCCTGCCATTATCCTCTTAATAACCTTACATGGCAACTCACTCAAGAGACCCCCCCAGTCTTACCTCCCACTCCCCACAATACCGCATGAACCTCTCTCCTAAGTGTTGTTATTACTTCTTCATCAATTCCTAGTAATTAGAGCATTAAGGTCAAATTAGGTAGACTCTTTTTTTTTTTCTAAATGGTGTAGCGGTTAGCGTGCCTGACCTGAAAGCCATTCATGGGTTGCCAAAGGTCAAGTGGTTAGGTTTGAATACTACTTGCTGCAGTCGGTCCAGAGTCAGCCCACCTGTTGTACATCCATCTCAAAGGGCTGGTTGATAATATATATATATATATATATATATATATATATATATATATATATATATATATATATATATATTGGAAAGGATCACAATTTTGTGCGTGATCAAGTATATTCCTGAGAGTCCATGGGGAAAATGAAACACGATAAGTTCCCACGTGCACTTTCGTGTAATAATCACATCATCAGGGGAGACACGAGAGAGAAATATGAGTCAGTTGATATACTACGAAGAGATGAAGCTAGGACGCCATTTGGTAAACATGCGATTGTCTAAAACAGACAACGAGCGTTCATAAACTTATCATTTTACAAATTTTATCGACAATAGAGTTATCTAATTTGTATAGACCATCACTAATATTAAGATGCTAATTCTTTGTATATTCAATAATAGAAGATTCAATTATGTTTCTCGTGATAATAGAGTTAGAGTTAATAACTGAGATGGCATTACTCCAGTCAATACAATGATCATAGTTTTTAACGTGATTAGACAAGGCATTCGATTCTTGTCCCGTTCTTATACTATATTCACGTTGCTTAAGTCAAACAGAAAGATCCTTACCAGTCTGACCAACATATGATTTATCACAATTTCTATATGGCACTTTATAGGTGCACCCAGGAGAATTTTCTGGTGAATTCCTGATTAAGATATTCTTTATAGTATCATTGTTGCTGAAGGCAACATTTACATTGAAGGATTTAAGCAACATGGGAAGTAAAGTAAAATTATTATTAAAAGGGAGAGCTAAAAGATTCTTGGTATCAATGGGAGGTTTGGACTTAACTCTATAAAATGATTTCTTTGCTAACTTAAGGGATTCATCAGTGAAAGATCTAGGGGACTTTGATTCAAATCCAATAGAATATATGTTTTCCCTTTTTTTTCACTTCTGACGCTAAGGTGAAAATTGAACGTCTCCAGTCACATCATCTCCACACAGAAAATGCCTCCACAACATCTGATCCTCATCCATTCCATGAAAATCCTCATCTGAACTATCTCTGTCCTTACTCAAGTCTCTCAGTGCCTCTGTCCATGTCTTCAGTGGCCTATTTTTCCCTTCTTGTACCTCACGTTGGGCTAATGTACATACATCTTCATGACCAGCCTATCACCTCCTTTATTATGCTCTGCATGGCCATACCATCCTTAATAGTCTTGCATCAGAGGACCATTCTAATGATTCCTTGGCACGACACAAACACCTCATATCTTACATCTTCATACTGCCTACCAACTATACTTCACAAGTTACCCAGCTCTACTGCTCTTATTCTCTAACCTGTAATGATCTTCATTAGACTTGTGTTTCACTTACATCAGAATAGGATATGAAGTACATTTACGTGCAAGCTTCGTGCACGCTCTAAGCTTATTTGGTCCACTCGTCAAAGCTTTCAGTGCACCTTCATCCTCTCTCTCTCTCTCTCTCTCTCTCTCTCTCTCTCTCTCTCTCTCTCTCTCTCTCTCTCTCTCTCTCTCTCTCTCTCTCTCTCTCTCCCTAGCAAGATTACATTCAACTTCAGGTTCTCTGCTGCCATCCGGACTGAACTCTATTGCCGAATCTCTAAGCTCATCCAACACAGCCAGGGCTCCTCCCTGCAGACTGAGATCATCCTTGGACCTTCCCATTCTTCTCAGAGTCTTACTTTTAGCGACATTCCCTCTCACCATCCTCCTGCACGCGTCATCACAGTGCCTCACCATTCTATACACCACCTTACCGTCTCGCTTAGTTGTGAGCACAGCGTAAACTGCACGCAGCAAGTGTGGCAACTTCATTTCTGTTTCCCCACCTCGCTCTCAAGTAACACCCTAACCACGGAAACATTGAGTAACCAGGGTAACATCACAAGATCTTGTCTTCTTCCCATTTTCATTTCCAATCACTTACTCACGTAACTACATACTCTCGCACTTCCTTACGTTATAACACATTATTCAAAAGTCTTTTACATACGTGTACATTATACGCACTCAAGACATGCCTCAGGGTTTTACAGTTCAATTTATGGACTTCCGTGGTGTAACGTTCCTGACCGAGCGCCTAGGTTCGATTCCTGGTCGCGGAAGTCGGTCCACAGTCAACCCAGCTGTTCGTCAACCCTTAGGGGTTGGTCGATAAAATGGGTACCTGGATCAGTCTTGGCAAGATATATAGAGCATTCATTTAGCTAACATAAAAAAAAAAAATCATATTCTTTCTCAGAATCCAAAAATGCTTCATACACATTCTTCTTCTCCTCATTCCTGCCTTAGCTCACTCTGATCATCACAAACATGGATATCACCAAACATTCCAACACGGTCAATAATGACAATAATTATAATGATCACTGAACCTGGCTATACACAGTAAGAGTATGTACATAGAAGTTACTGATCATAGCTATACGAGGTATGAATACGTAGATACAAATTACTGATCCTAGCTAGGCACTCTTAACTTATATAGATATTGGTTGCTGAGCCTAGCTAGACACTCGAAGATTATATAGATGGTAGTTGCTGAGCCTAGCTAGACACTCGAAGATTATATAGATGGTAGTTGCTGAGCCTAGCTAGACACTCGAAGATTATATAGATGGTAGTTGCTGAGCCTAGCTAGACACTCGAAGATTATATAGATGGTAGTTGCTGAACCTAGCTAGACACTCGAAGATTATATAGATGGTAGTTGCTGAGCCTAGCTAGACACTCGAGAAATATAAAGATAGTAACTACAGCTCCCAGCTGGAAGTTAGAAGGTATTATGAATAATAACTACTGATTCTAGCTAAACACTAAGGCTATACTGATTATAGTTTCTCTGACATTGCCAGATGATGATAAGTAATCCTTTAAGATCATACAAAATATAGATACTGAGCCAATCTAAACATCATATATATATATATATATATATATATATATATATATATATATATATATATATATATATATATATATATATATATATATATATATATATATATATATATATATATATATATATATATATATATATATATATTTTTTTTTTTTTCTTTTCTTTCTTTCATACTATTCGCCATTTCCCGCATTAGCGAGGTAGCGTTGAGAACAGAGGACTGGGCCCTTGAGGGAATATCCTCACCTGGGCCCCTTCTCTGTTCCCTCTTTTGGAAAATTAAAAAAAAAAGTGAGAGGGGAGGATTTCCAGCCCCCCGCTCCCTCCCCTTTTAGTCGCCTTCTACGACACGCAGGGAATACGTGGGAAGTATTCTTTCTCCCCTATCCCCAGGGATATATATATATATATATATATATATATATATATATATATATATATATATATATATATATATATATATATATATATATATATATATATATATATATATATATATATATATATATATATATATATATATATATATATATATATATATATATATATATATATATATATATATATATATATAATTACTGATATATCTAGATATTATAAGATTATATAAATGATAATCATTATTGTTACAAGACACTGCAAAAGTTAGATTGAAGATTTAGGAGAACTGCTATTATAATTCACAAATCTCTATTGATGTACATTACATATGAAACAATGAAGGGATAAAAGAGAATAATGCATGATACTCTCCATATCTATCACAAACAGAAATATTCTAGATCTTAAAGTAAGAATGTTAATAATCACATAAGTGACTCTAGTGAAGTAAAATGTTGCTTTACCCTAATAAAGTGTTCGTAATTGAATACATCATTATTACAAAACGAACCTATGGGAATAGAGAAGTTTATTACCACGAAACAAAAAAAAAAATTCTCAAAATGATTATCAGTAAAACATACTCCCAGAGAACACAAGGGTACGAAACATGTTTCTCACAGATCACTAACATGTTAGGCATATAGTACTGTTAGTAAAATCATGTGAATAATCTGGTAAATTAGGAAGAACATGCGTTTATTATGTGTGTTACAACATCAGGTTTGATAATCATGTGGCAGTCGATAAATATGAAGTCCAACAATATATGTATAACACACATGCCACCCTCTACAGTCCAGCAATATGTTTACAACACACATACCACCATCTCCAGTCCAGCAATATGTGCACAACACACATACCACCCTCTGCAGTCCAACAATATGTATGCAACATACATACCACCCCCTGCAGTCCAACAATATGTATACAACTCACATACCACCCTCTGCAGTCCAACAATATGTACACAACACACCAACCGCCCTCTGCAGTCCAACAATATGTACACAACACACATACCGCCCTCTGCAGTCCAACAATATGTATACAACACACATACCGCCCTTTGCAGTTCAACAATATGTATACAACACACATACCGCCCTCTGCAGTCCAACAATATGTACACAACACACATACCGCCCTCTGCAGTCCAACAATATGTATACAACACACATACCGCCCTCTGCAGTCCAACAATATGTACACAACACACATACCGCCCTCTGCAGTCCAACAATATGTACACAACACACATACCACCCTCTGCAGTCCAACAATATGTACACAACACACATACCACCCTCTGCAGTCCAACAATATGTACACAACACACATACCACCCTCTGCAGTCCAACAATATGTATACAACACACATACCGCCCTTTGCAGTTCAACAATATGTATGTACACAACACACATACCGCCCTTTGCAGTTCAACAATATGTATACAACACACATACCGCCCTTTGCAGTTCAACAATATGTACACAACACACCAACCGCCCTCTGCAGTTCAACAATATGTACACAACACACATACCGCCCTCTGCAGTCCAACAATATGTATACAACACACATACCACCCTCTGCAGTCCAACAATATGTACACAACACACATACCACCCTCTGCAGTCCAACAATATGTACACAACACACATACCGCCCTCTGCAGTCCAACAATATGTACACAACACACATACCGCCCTCTGCAGTCCAACAATATGTACACAACACACATACCACCCTCTGCAGTTCAACAATATGTATACAACACACATACCGCCCTCTGCAGTCCAACAATATGTACACAACACACATACCACCCTCTGCAGTCCAACAATATGTACACAACACACATACCATCCTCTGCAGTTCAACAATATGTATACAACACACATACCGCCCTTTGCAGTTCAACAATATGTATACAACATACATACCACCCTCTGCAGTCGAACAATATGTACACAACACACATACCACCCTCTGCAGTTCAACAATATGTATGTACACAACACACATACCACCCTATGCAGTCCAACAATATGTACACAACACACCAACCGCCCTCTGCAGTCCAACAATATGTACACAACACACATACCACCCCCTGCAGTCGAACAGTATGTATACAACACACATACCACCCTCTGCTTAAATACTTTACTACATACAAGTATGTTAGGTGAAGCTCAGATCTTCCCTTCTCACTCATATGACCCTCGTGCCTTCCTAAGGCTATTTTGGTCGAACATAAACTTCCACCAAGATTAACAGAAGCTTCGTAAGCATGCCTTCTGTAACGCTTCTATTCCTCATTGTCTTTTTCCTACATACGTCCATCATGTAAGCCAGGTATATGGCTCTCATTGTGTCAAATCATTACGGAATATTTACAGGACAAAAGACTGCTGGCTGGGTTCGGCCACCACCGCCTCCTTCCCTCGCATAGAAGTACACTTACTCTTCTATTTTTCCTATCTCTACCCCACAAGACCACCTCCACTCCTTCTCGTCCCTCCTAAGAACTCCTCCGTAATTCCTAGAGAGGAGGAGGAGTGATCACTCGTTCACACACTCAGACGAAAGGCAAGAATCATCACGTACGAAGGAACGAAGCTAAGCCTCATAGTATAACGTAATCATTGTAATATTACACCGTAATATCCAATGTAAAGGACAAAGGACATTAAAACTGATTCCAACGGGCAGCTCACGGATAACACAACAACACAAACACGTCTGCAACATACACTCAACTGACAGCCAAATTGCTCGCTGGTGTTACACGCCAAATGAAACACAAAACTCCCAACACAATGTTGCACAATATCAGGACGCATGGAACTAACTTAATTCAAAAATACCAGCAAAATATTGCGATGGCAACGCGTCAGAACATAAAACATTATAAAATTGCCAAATAATTGAACTCGTTTAATTGTGTTACGTATATCAAAAAAATATCGCGTAATATTGGGGGGTGGATGGCGTCCGTGAAAGAGAATCAATGAAAATTATATTTTTATATGTTAGTTGAGACGGTACTGGCCCATACCAAAGCCATGTCATTAATGTATATATATATATATATATATATATATATATATATATATATATATATATATATATATATATATATATATATATATTATATATCATATTATACTTTGTCGCTGTCTCCCGCGTTTGCGAGGTAGCGCAAGGAAACAGACGAAAGAAATGGCCCAACCCCCCCCATACACATGTATATACATACGTCCACGCACGCAAATATACATACATACACAGCTTTCCATGGCTTACCCCAGACGCTTCACATGCCCTCATTCAATCCACTGACAGCACGTCAACCCCGGTATACCACATCGCTCCAATTCACTCTATTCCTTGCCCTCCTTTCACCCTCCTGCATGTTCAGGCCCCGATCACACAAAATCTTTTTCACTCCATCTTTCCACCTCCAATTTGGTCTCCCTCTTCTCCTTGTTCCCTCCACCTCCGACACATATATCCTCTTGGTCAATCTTTCCTCACTCATCCTCTCCATGTGCCCAAACCACTTCAAAACACCCTCTTCTGCTCTCTCAACAACGCTCTTTTTATTTCCACACATCTCTCTTACCCTTACGTTACTCACTCGATCAAACCACCTCACACCACACATTGTCCTCAAACATCTCATTTCCAGCACATCCATCCTCCTGCGCACAACTCTATCCATAGCCCACGCCTCGCAACCATACAACATTGTTGGAACCACTATTCCTTCATACATACCCATTTTTGCCTTCCGAGATAATGTTCTCGACTTCCACACATTCTTCAAGGCCCCCAGAATTTTCGCCCCCTCCCCCACCCTATGATCCACTTCCGCTTCCATGGTTCCATCCGCTGCCAGATCCACTCCCAGATATCTAAAACACTTCACTTCCTCCAGTTTTTCTCCATTCAAAACTCACCTCCCAATATATATATATATGTATATATATATATATATATATATATATATATATATATATATATATATATATATATATATATATATATATATATATATATTTTATCCCTGGGGATAGGGGATTAAGAGTACTTCCCACGTATTCCCTGCGTGTCGTAGAAGGCGACTAAAAGGGGAGGGAGCGGGGGGCTGGAAATCCTCCCCTCTCGTTTTTTTTTTAATTTTCCAAAAGAAGGAACAGAGAATTGGGCCAGGTGAGGGTATTCCCTCAAAGGCCCAGTCCTCTGTTCTTAACGCTACCTCGCTAATGCGGGAAATGGCGAATAGTTTGAAAGAAAGAAAGAAAGATATATATATATATATATATATATATATATATATATATATATATATATATATATATATATATATATATATATTAGGTACAGTAGGGTTGAGGGTCAAGTCAATTGGGAGGTAAGTTTGAATGGAGTAAAAATGGAGGAAGTGAAGTGTTTTAGATATCTGGGAGTGGATCTGGCAGCGGATGGAACCATGGAAGCGGAAGTGGATCATAGGTTGGGGGAGGGGGCGAAGATCCTGGGAGTCTTGAAGAATGTGTGGAAGTCGAGAACATTATCTCGGAAAGCAAAAATGGGTATGTTTGAAGGAATAGTGGTTCCAACAATGTTGTATGGTTGCGAGGCGTGGGCTATGGATAGAGTTGTGCGCAGGAGGATGGATGTGCTGGAAATGAGATGTTTGAGGACAATGTGTGGTGTGAGGTGGTTTGATCGAGTAAGTAACGTAAGGGTAAGAGAGATGTGTGGAAATAAAAAGAGCGTGGTTGAGAGAGCAGAAGAGGGTGTTTTGAAATGGTTTGGGCACATAGAGAGAATGAGTGAGGAAAGATTGACCAAGAGGATATATGTGTCGGAGGTGGAGGGAACGAGAAGTGGGAGACCAAATTGGAGGTGGAAAGATGGAGTGAAAAGAATTTGTGTGATCGGGGCCTGAACATGCAGGAGGGTGAAAGGAGGGCAAGGAATAGAGTGAATTGGATCGATGTGGTATACCGGGGTTGACGTGCTGTCAATGGATTGAATGAGGGCATGTGAAGCATCTGGGGTAAACCATGGAAAGCTGTGTAGGTATGTATATTTGCGTGTGTGGACGTATGTATATACATGTGTATGGGGGTGGGTTGGGCCATTTCTTTCGTCTGTTTCCTTGCGCTACCACGCAAACGCGGGAGACAGCGACAAAGCAAAAAAAAAAAAAAGAAAAGAATATATACCACATCGTTCCAATTCATTCTATTCCTTGCATGCCTTTCACCCTCCTGCAAGTTCAGGCCCCGATCACTCAAAATCTTTTTCACTTCATCTTTCCACCTCCAATTTGGTCTCCCACTTCTCCTCGTTCCCTCCACCTCTGACACATATATCCTCTTGGTCAATCTTTCCTCACTCATTCTCTCCATGTGACCAAACCTTTTCAAAACACCCTCTTCTACTCTTTAAACCACACTCTTTTTATTACCACACATCTCTCTTACCGTATTATTACTTACTCGATTAAACCACCTCACTCCACATATTGTCCTCAAACATCTCATTTCCAGCACATCCACCCTCCTCTGCACAACTCTAACCATAGCCCACGCCTCGCAACCATATAACATTGTTGGAACCATTATTCCTTCAACATACCCAATTTTGCTTTCCGAGATAATGTTTTCGACTTGCACACATTCTTCAACGCTCCCAGAACTTTTGGCCCCTCCCCCTCCCTGTGATTCAATTCCGCTTCCATGGTTCCATCCGCTGCCAGATCCACTCCCAGATATCTAAAACCCTTCACCTCCTTCAGTTTTTCTCCATTTCATCGACCCATTTCATCGACCAGCACCTAGGGGTAGATGAACCGCTGGGTTAACTGGGGACCGACTACCGCAAGTAGTATTCGAACTATACGGTGGAGCCTAGGCGACCCGTGAATGCGTCATGGTCAGGAACCCAAACTGTTATACCACACTGTAATACAAGATGTTATTAAAGAACATAACCAGGTAAAGAGCGTGTAGAACAACAGAACAACACAATGTGAATGATCTTCATAAAAGCATTTTCTGTGTTGATACCCAATTCATTCCAACAACATACATACGTACATACGTAATACATGCATACAACCTTGGTGTTATACATAAGAGAGAGAAAAAGACAAGAATTGGGTCACAATGGTTCACAGAAACAAGGTATTAGACGAGGCAACACAAAATATTGAGTAGTTTGGCAGCCAGACCGAGAACATCAACATAGTGTTGTGCCATATCAAACCTTCGTATATATATATATAAGACCAAACACACGAAAGATGACGAAGTTTCCCTGACGTGGCTAACCTCTCTCTCTCTCTCTCTCTCTCTCTCTCTCTCTCTCTCTCTCTCTCTCTCTCTCTCTCTCTCTCTCTCTCTCTCTCTCTCTCTCTCTCCCTGGGAAGCAGGAAAGTTTTTTGAGACAATATTTTCAGAAGGGACGTGTGACGTTGCCAGAGGAAGAAGACCTGCACAATATTGGTTCTCTAACGACAACTGGATTTATGATTGTGGACGACAATATCTGAGAACATTGTAATGTTACGCAGGCAGTGGAGATGGCCAGAAAGAATATAAATGTATTTATAAGACATGATTCTATTTGCAATTATGATAACAATGTTAATGATTAAGAGACTTATTTGGCAGTAAACTTCCTATGTAAAGAAAATATCATGAAAAATGTTTATGAATAATGTACATGAATACTTGATCTTAATCCTATACATCATTGAGGAACGATAAACCTACTTTATGTGGCTGATGTTTTATTGTATCAGTTTAGCGACGACAGATGAGGCAAGACTTGAAGACGAAGGCAGATCTTATCCCAAGCGAAGATTGTGTTAAGACTCGGGCAGACGTGAGCTGTGTGATGATGACAAGTGACATCACAGAGCTTGGCTACTTCATCTGTCTCATGTGGACGATACAGGGTAATATACAGGGGCCCTCCATCCCTCTCACTGGGTAGTATACAGGGGCCCTCCATCCCTCTCACTGGGTAGTATACAGGGGCCCTCCATCCCTCTCCCTGGGTAGTATACAGGGGCCCTCCATCCCTCTCCCTGGGTAGTATACAGGGGCCCTCCATCCCTCTCCCTGGGTAGTATACAGGGGCCCTCCATCCCTCTCCCTGGGTAGTATACAGGGGCCCTCCATCCCTCTCACTGGGTAGTATACAGGGGCCCTCCATCCCTCTCCCTGGGTAGTATACAGGGGCCCTCCATCCCTCTCACTGGGTAGTATACAGGGGCCCTCCATCCCTCTCACTGGGTAGTATACAGGGGCCCTCCATCCCTCTCACTGGGTAGTATACAGGGGCCCTCCATCCCTCTCACTGGTTAGTATACAGGGGCCCCCCATCCCTCTCACTGGGTAGTATACAGGGGCCCTCCATCCCTCTCCCTGGGTAGTATACAGGGTCCCTCCATCCCTCTCCCTTGGTAGTATACAGGGGCCCTCCATCCCTCTCCCTGGGTAGTATACAGGGGCCCTCCATCCCTCTCCCTGGGTAGTATACAGGGGCCCTCCATCCCTCTCCCTGGGTAGTATACAGGGGCCCTCCATCCCTCTCCCTGGGTAGTATACAGGGGCCCTCCATCCCTCTCCCTGGGTAGTATACAGGGGCCCTCCATCCCTCTCCCTGGTATACGTGTTAACATGGCGACCCACGAAAGTAATTATCATTGTCCAATTTTTGGTTGACTATGACCCGTGGACCAGGACGCGCTGTGCGCTACAACTGACCACATCTACAACAGGTGCTCTTGTGTGGCAAGGAACATAACATATCTACAACCATTCAACGTGGAGCATGGGTTGTGACGTCAGAGGCTACAACATATCTACAACCGTTCAACGTGGAGCATGGGTTGTGACGTCAGAGTCTACAACATATCTACAACCGTTCAACGTGGAGCATGGGTTGTGATGTCAGAGTCTACAACATAGCTACAACCGTTCAACGTGGAGCATGGGTTGTGACGTCAGAGTCTACAACATATCTACAACCGCTCAACGTAGAACATGGGTTGTGACGTCAGAGTCTACAACATATCTACAACCGTTCAACATGGGTTGTGACGTCAGAGTCTACAACACTGTATCTGTGTATCGTTGTTTATCTCTCATCCCTGATGACGTCTTCTGTGTCACTCTGTAGCAGGAACCATTGTTGTATAAGTTGATCGTATATCTACATCTCCAGCCAGGAACCACTGGTGGTCTCTTCAGAATTGGAAGCCTTTGTGTTCTTACTGACCACTGATCATCATACACCGTCGTGTGTAATGTGATCATCATACACCGTCGTGTGTAATGTGATCATCATACACCGTCGTGTGTAATGTGATCATCATACACCGTCGTGTGTAATGTGATCATCATACACCGTCGTGTGTAATGTGATCATCATACACCGTCGTGTGTAATGTGATCATCATACACCGTCGTGTGTAATGTGATCATCATACACCGTCGTGTGTAATGTGATCATCATACACCGTCGTGTGTAATGTGATCATCATACACCGTCGTGTGTAATGTGATCATCATACACCGTCGTGTGTAATGTGATCATCATACACCGTCGTGTGTAATGTGATTTATGCATAATACTATTGAAAAGGATTTGGTAACAGATGCCAAATCCAGCCAGGTCCAGGTGGTTGGCGGTCAAGAAATGAGCATTCATCTTGATATGATTTTCGAGGGACGGGTTTACGAAACTATAAGTTTAGGTGGGCTTTGTTATGTGGTTTTATGGTAATGATCAATGAGAGGGAAGTGACAGGTCTTCCAGCTCAACCTACATCCCATTTTCTGAGCGACAGGAATAATACAGTTCCTCCAGCTCAACCTACATCCCATTTTCAAAGCGACAGGAATATTACAGTTCCTCCAGCTCAACCTACATCCCATTGTTTGTACGACAGAAATATTATAGATCCTCCAACTCAACCTATATCCCATTTTCTTTGCGGCGGGGGTAATATAGATCCTCCAGCTCAACCTACATCCCATTTTCTGCGCGGCAGGAGTGATATAGATCCTCCAGCTCCACCTACATCCCATTTTCTGAGCGGCATGAACAACACGGATCCTGCATCTCATCTTCTACATGTCATATTCTCATCATTATCTCAACACCGTCGGTCACACACACTTTCATAAAAGAATCAACAAAATTAAATAATATTTTGGACAATACTCCGCGTCTTTCCTTTGGGTTTCTATTCTTATTTTACATAGGAAACCCGTTGGGGAGAACAACAGGAGAGCCCGCGAACAACCAGTGTTTCTTTTCATCTGTTATCTTTTGAGGAAGTTGGTGTATTCTTCTCGACAGAATGCTTGTGAATTTACGTTATTCGTGATGGTGAACAGCCGGAATGTTGTTGGATGTGCCAATAGTCAAAATAAGGATTCAAATTGGAGTTTCAGCCGTCTACCTCAGGACGCCGGTAGAAAAGAGACTTCGGGGCAGCCATCAATGAAAATTTTTTTTGTACCAAGACTAGGCTGAGGAATGAGTGAATATGGAATGCATTTCATCAGTGATGGAAAGCGGAAGGACTGGCGGGAGCTGCCTCGTCCTCTTGCCTGATGTGGTGCCTCCAGTTTTTTTGCCATCTGAAGTTTGCATCAGCCTTCACTCCTGCCTGCAGTAGCATGCTTTCCGACATGTTTCATGAGCTCCTCTTCGCCAACGGAACTACCTTGGCCACCAGTGATGCTACTACGTTTGTGAATCAAAAACCATTGCAACACAAACCTCGCCAGGTGGTAGTGTCCCGCAGTGTATCGAGACAGACTTCCCCAGAACTTTTTTAAAGGGGAAGTAAATGTTTATAGTTGTGTTACTGGAGTTATAGTTTTCATACATGGTGCTTTGACAAGAAAATAGTGAAATTGGAAAAAATCTAGCTTAGACACTGAAGCTTATTGATACAGTGGTTAAATTGATGAGAACTACTATTGACTTTTGTGTAAATAAATTAAACATTTCCTTTTTCCATAGCCAGAGGTTGAACCATTATGTGACGTTCATTTTTTTTCTTTTCATTTCAAGCTAGAAGGTTCAGTTTTCTAAATTGTTTCTTACATTTTTCATATGTATATATATGTATGTGTGTGTGCGTGTATGTGTGCGTGTGTGTGTGTGTATGTGTGCGTATGTGTATATATATATGTATATTATCCCTGGGGATAGGGGTGAAAGAATGCTTCCCGCGCATTCCTCGCGTGTCGTAGAAAGCGACTAGAGGGGACGGGAGCGGGGGGCCAGAAATCCTCCCCTCCTTATATTTCTTTTAACTTTCTAAAATGGGAAACAGAAGAAGGAGTCACGCGGGGAGTGCTCATTCTCCTCGAAGGCTCAGATTGGGGTGCCTAAATGTGTGTGGATGTAACCAAGATGTGAAAAAAGGAGAGATAGGTAATATGTTTGAGGAAAGGAACCTGGATGTTTTGGCTCTGAGTGAAACGAAGCTCAAGGGTGAAGGGGAAGAGTGGTTTGGGAATGTCTTGGGAGTAAAGTCAGGGGTTAGTGAGAGGACAAGAGCAAGGGAAGGAGTAGCAGTACTCCTGAAACAGGAGTTGTGGGAGTATGTGATAGAATGTAAGAAAGTAAATTCTCGATTAATATGGGTAAAACTGAAAGTTGATGGAGAGAGATGGGTGATTATTGGTGCATATGCACCTAGGTATGAGAAGAAAGATCATGAGAGGCAAGTGTTTTGGGAGCAGCTGAATGAGTGTGTTAGTGGTTTTGATGCACGAGACCGGGTTATAGTGATGGGTGATTTGAATGCAAAGGTGAGTAATGTGGCAGTTGAGGGAATAATTGGTATACATGGGGTGTTCAGTGTTGTAAATGGAAATGGTGAAGAGCTTGTAGATTTATGTGCTGAAAAAGGACTGATGATTGGGAATACCTGGTTTAAAAAGCGAGATATACATAAGTATACTTATGTAAGTAGGAGAGATGGCCTGAGAGTGTTATTGGATTACGTGTTAATTGACAGGCGCGCGAAAGAGAGACTTTTGGATGTTAATGTGCTGAGAGGTGCAACTGGAGGGATGTCTGATCATTATCTTGTGGAGGCTAAGGTGAAGATTTGTATGGGTTTTCAAAAAAGAGGAGTGAAAGTTGGGGTGAAGAGGGTGGTGAGAGTAAGTGAGCTTGGGAAGGAGACTTGTGTGAGGAAGTACCAGGAGAGACTGAGTACAGAATGGAAAAAGGTGAGAACAATGGAAGTAAGGGGAGTGGGGGAGGAATGTGATGTATTTGGGGAATCAGTGATGGATTGCGCAAAAGATGCTTGTGGCATGAGAAGAGTGGGAGGTGGGTTGATTAGAAAGGGTAGTGAGTGGTGTGATGAAGAAGTAAGAGTATTAGTGAAAGAGAAGAGAGAGGCATTTGGACGATTTTTGCAGGGAAAAAATGCAATTGAGTGGGAGACGTATAAAAGAAAGAGACAGGAGGTCAAGAGAAAGGTGCAAGAGGTGAAAAAAGGGCAAATGAGAGTTGGGGTGAGAGAGTATCATTAAATTTTAGGGAGAATAAAAAGATGTTTTGGAAGGAGGTAAATAAAGTGCGTAAGACAAAAAGAGCAAATGGGAACTTCAGTGAAGGGCGCAAATGGGGAGGTGATAACAAGTAGTGGTGATGTGAGAAGGAGATGGAGTGAGTATTTTGAAGGTTTGTTGAATGTGTTTGATGATAGAGTGGCAGATATAGGGTGTTTTGGTCGAGGTGGTGTGCAAAGTGAGAGGGTTAGGGAAAATGATTTGGTAAACAGAGAAGAGGTAGTAAAAGCTTTGCGGAAGATGAAAGCCGGCAAGGCAACAGTTTTGGATGGTATTGCAGTGGAATTTATTAAAAAAGGGGGTGACTATATTGTTGACCGGTTGGTAAGGTTATTTAAAGTATGTATGACTCACGGTGAGGTGCCTGAGGATTGGCGGAATGCGTGCATAGTGCCATTGTACAAAGGCAAAGGGGATAAGAGTGAGTGCTCAAATTATAAGTTTGTTGAGTATTCCTGGTAAATTATATGGGAGGGTATTGATTGAAAGGGTGAAGGCATGTACGGAGCATCAGATTGGGGAAGAGCGGTGTGGTTTCAGAAGTGGTAGAGGATGTGTGGATCAGGTGTTTGCTTTGAAGAATGTATGTGAGAAATACTTAGAAAAGCAAATGGATTTGTATGTAGCATTTATGGATCTGGAGAAGGCATATGATAGAGTTGATAGAGATGCTCTGTGGAAGGTATTAAGAATATATGGTGTGGGAGGCAAGTTGTTAGAAGCAGTGAAAAGTTTTTATCGAGGATGTAAGGCATGTGTACGTGTAGGAAGAGAGGAAAGTGATTGGTTCTCAGCGAGTGTAGGTTTGCGGCAGGGGTGTGTGATGTCTCCATGGTTGTTTAATTTGTTTATGGATGGGGTTGTTAGGGAGGTGAATGCAAGAGTTTTGGAAAGAGGGGCAAGTATGAAGTCTGTTGGGGATGAGAGAGCTTGGGAAGTGAGTCAGTTGTTGTTCGCTGATGATACAGCGCTGGTGGCTGATTCATGTGAGAAACTGCAGAAGCTGGTGATTGAGTTTGGTAAAGTGTGTGAAAGAAGAAAGTTAAGAGTAAATGTGAATAAGAGCAAGGTTATTAGGTACAGTAGGGTTGAGGGTCAAGTCAATTGGGAGGTGAGTTTGAATGGAGAAAAACTGGAGGAAGTGAAGTGTTTTAGATATCTGGGAGTGGATCTGGCAGCGGATGGAACCATGGAAGCGGAAGTGGATCATAGGGTGGGGGAGGGGGCGAAAATTCTGGGAGCCTTGAAGAAGGTGCGGAAGTCGAGAACATTATCTCGGAAAGCAAAAATGGGTATGTTTGAAGGAATAGTGGTTCCAACAATGTTGTATTGTTGCGAGGCGTGGGCTATGGATAGATTTGTGCGCAGGAGGATGGATGTGCTGGAAATGAGATGTTTGAGGACAATGTGTGGTGTGAGGTGGTTTGATCGAGTAAGTAACGTAAGGGTAAGAGAGATGTGTGGAAATAAAAAGAGCGTGGTTGAGAGAGCAGAAGAGGGTGTTTTGAAATGGTTTGGGCACATGGAGAGAATGAGTGAGGAAAGATTGACCAAGAGAATATATGTGTCGGAGGTGGAGGGAACGAGGAGAACAGGGAGACCAAATTGGAGGTGGAAAGATGGAGTGAAAAAGATTTTGTGTGATCGGGGCTGAATATGCAGGAGGGTGAAAGGAGGGCAAGGAATAGAGTGAATTGGAGCGATGTGGTATACCAGGGTTGACGTGCTGTCAGTGGATTGAATCAAGGCATGTGAAGCGTGTGGGGTAAACCATGGAAAGCTGTGTAGGTATGTATATTTGCGTGTGTGGACGTATGTATATACATGTGTATGGGGGTGGGTTGGGCCATTTCTTTCGTCTGTTTCCTTGCGCTACCTCGCAAACGCGGGAGACAGCGACAAAGCAAAAAAAAAAAAGAAAAAAAAATATATATATATATATATATATATATATATATATATATATATATATATATATATATATATATATATATATATATATATATATATTCCTAACCTTTAAGAAATATTGAAGAGAAAATGAAGATTCTGGCGAGATATTAGGAAGTAATGGTAGTGTAATGTACGAAGACTGAGCTGGGGTGGGAAGCTGTTCACTGCTGGTTGAGTCATTATAATGTGCATATGTTGTGCCACAGTTGTGTTGCTGAGGGATGGGGGAATGTGTGAGAAGAGGCAGCTGCAAGTATGAGGCAAGGGTGAGCTTTTTATATTAACTTGTGTGAGTTGGTGGTTGGTAAGGAAGTGCTTCGTGTGGGAAGCGTTGTACAATGTTTGATAGAAGTGAGTGACGAGGTGGTTAAGGTGAGGTTGTATTGGAAGTGTATTTCTTCCTTTGGGCTGTAGGTGTTTTGGAAGACTGAGTTTCTCATTTGACTGATGACTGTTTTGAATGACTGAGTTTGGTGATTGACTGATGACTTTTCTAAATGACTAAGTTTTCTGATTGACTGAAGACTGTTGTGAATGACTGAATTTGCTGATGGACTGATGACTGATTCTCCTTATTGACTGACGACTGTTCTGAATGACTGAGTTTGCTAATTGACTGATGACTGTTCTGGACGACTGGGTTTGCTAATTGACTGATGACTGTTCTGGACGACTGAGTTTCCTAATTGACTGATGACTGTTCTGAATGACTTAGTTTGCTAATTGACTGATGACTGTTGTGAATGACGGAGTTTGGTGATTGACCGATGACTGTTTTCAACGACTGGGTTTCTGAATTGACTGATGACTGTTCTGAGAGATGTGTCTTGTGTGAATCTGCAGTTTTGTTACATCTCCAGTTGAAATGAGTGAGTGAGCAGGTACGTAAGATGTAGTTTAAAAGGGAAGTGGGTGAAGTTTTTATAATGGGTGAATTTCTTCTAAAGGGTTATGGGGGATTTCTTACCATGAACCAAAGTCGGTGCCAGGATGTGTTTGGAGCATCTACCTTGTTTATGTCTGTGATTATGGATGTTTGTTTATCTTTGTGATGTGAGAAGTGTGTGTTTATGTTTGTGATGTGGGAAGTGTCCTTATGTTTTTGATGTGGGAAGTGTGTTTATGCTTGTGATGTGGGAAGTGTGTTTATGTTTGTGATGTGGGAAGTGTCCTTATGTTTTTGATGTGGGAAGTGTGTTTATGCTTGTGATGTGGGAAGTGTGTTTATGTTTGTGATGTGGGAAGTGTGTTTATGCTTGTGATGTGGGAAGTGTGTTTATGCTTGTGATGTGGGAAGTGTGTTTATGTTTTTGATGTGGGAAGTGTGTTTATGCTTGTGATGTGGGAAGTGTGTTTATGTTTGTGATGTGGGAAGTGTGTTTATGCTTGTGATGTGGGAAGTGTGTTTATGCTTGTGATGTGGGAAGTGTGTTTATGCTTGTGATGTATGAAGTGTGTTTATGTTTGTGATGTGGGAAGTGTGTTTGTTTGTGATGTGGGAAGTGTGTTTATGTTTGTGATGTGGGAAGTGTGTTTGTTTGTGATGTGGGAAGTGTGTTTATGCTTGTGATGTGGGAAGTGTGTTTGTTTGTGATGTGGGAAGTGTGTTTATGCTTGTGATGTGGGAAGTGTGTTTATGTTTGTGATGTGGGAAGTGTGTTTATGCTTGTGATGTGGGAAGTGTGTTTATGTTTGTGATGTGGGAAGTGTGTTTATGCTTGTGATGTGGGAAGTGTGTTTATGCTTGTGATGTGGGAAGTGTGTTTATGCTTGTGATGTATGAAGTGTGTTTATGTTTGTGGTGTGGGAAGTGTGTTTGTTTGTGATGTGGGAAGTGTGTTTATGCTTGTGATGTGGGAAGTGTGTTTATGCTTGTGATGTATGAAGTGTGTTTATGCTTGTGATGTGGGAAGTGTGTTTATGCTTGTGATGTATGAAGTGTGCTTATGTTTGTGATGTGGGAAGTGTGTTTGTTTGTGATGTGGGAAGTGTGTTTATGCTTGTGATGTGGGAAGTGTGTTTATGCTTGTGATGTGGGAAGTGTGTTTATGCTTGTGATGTATGAAGTGTGCTTATGTTTGTGATGTGGGAAGTGTGTTTGTTTGTGATGTGGGAAGTGTGTTTATGTTTGTGATGTGGGAAGTGTGTTTGTTTGTGATGTGGGAAGTGTGTTTATGCTTGTGATGTGGGAAGTTTGTTTGTTTGTGATGTGGGAAGTGTGTTTATGCTTGTGATGTGGAAGTGTGTTTGTTTGTGATATGGGAAGTGTGTTTATGTCTGTAATGTATGAAGCGTGTTTATGTTTGTGATGTGGGAAGTGTGCTTATGTTTGTGATGTGGGAAGTGTGTTTGTTTGTGATGTGGGAAGTGTGTTTATGCTTGTGATGTGGGAAGTGTGTTTGTTTGTGATGTGGGAAGTGTGTTTATGTCTGTAATGTATGAAGCGTGTTTATGTTTGTGATGTGGGAAGTGTGTTTATGTTTGTGATGTGGGGAGTGTGTATGCTTGTGATGTGGAAAGTGTGTTTATGTCTGTGATGTGGGAAGTGTGCTTATGTTTGTGATGTGGGAAGTTTGTTTATGCTTGTGATGTGGGAAGTTTGTTTGTGTTGGTGTTTGGGAAGTGTATTTATGTTTGTGATTTGGGAAGTGTGTTTATGTTTGTGATGTGAAAAGTATGTTTAAGTTTGTGATGTGGGAAGTGCGTTTAAGTTTGTGTGTTTATGTTTGTGACGTGGGAACTGGACGTTGTGTATTTTTCATGTGACATCTAGTGTTGAAGGAGTTTTGTTGAGTGGGACTAGTTCATCATTCAGTGTGTCAAGAGGATGTGGCTGGAATCATATGTGTCAGGGGTTATGAGGGTGACGGAAGCGGTTTCTGAGGGGAAGCGATCTTTCAGTTTTGAGTCAGCCAGTGATCCAAGTGCAGGATATACAGTGGCATGTTTTTTTTTGTTACATATGAAATACTCGGGTGATATGGCGTATATTTTTGGGGGGTCAGGTTTATATGAAAGGATCTTCACACTTTATTCTTTTCTCTTTTTCGTGAAGGAAGATTGGGTGAGAAGTGAGTGAAAGAAGGTGGAGAAAGATGGGCACCTTAATGTACGCCACTGAAGAGAGTTTTTGCGTCTTTGTATTTGGCTCTGGTTAGGTGGCCAGCAATGGACCAGCCATAATATTTTTTTTCTTTCTGTTATTTCTATGAAATTTGGTCTCTGCAATGAGGACTTATGTGAACAAGGAATCACATCAAAGCTAATGATTTTATATTCAGGTAAATTAATGTTCCAAACCTTGTTTACATAATCTGAGCTATTTATAACATGCAATGAAGAAATTTATCCTTGATAATGGCTGAGGTGTATAGCCAGCTATTTGGATGATCTATAAACAGAAGAATCAACAGAGTAGACAATTCATCTGAGGTGACAAACATCTTTGTGGGATTTAAGGAGACCATATGTATAAGAAAGAGAAGGATTAACCACTCTTACTGACTTCAGTGATATGAATACCTAATCTTTTTTACGGTTTTCAATAGTTCTCTGGAACCTATGTGGCATGTCACCTGACGAGGTAGAATGTCTCAGTGAAACATATTCTGCTGCATGTAAGTGAAAAAAAATTATTATTACACTTTTAAGTGCTTTGGCCAGTGATATCATTGCCAAGTGTAACCTAATGGTAAAGATGAGTATTATCACCTATTCAATTTTATGAACGAATAACCACATCAAAATATTGCATCTCTAACAGCCATGCAATGTCATGCATGAATGACTATATCATTATGACTATATGTAGAAATGATGATTTTGTTCCAACAGCCATGTAATACACGTTCTAATAACTACGTTATGATAAGCGCATACTGAGAGCCATGTAATACACGTCCTAACAACCACGTCATGATAAGCGCATACTGATAACCATGTAATACACGTTCTGGGAACCACGTCATGATAAGCGCATTCTAAACAACCATGTAATACCACATGCTGATCACCACCTCATGACATTTACGTGTTATCATGTCTCTATGACGGTATGACGTAAATACATCGTCTCATATGAATGGTTATGCAATGAATCCTTAATGAATAACATATACCCTTAATATAGTGAATGAATACACTTAACATGGTCAATAACAGTTACATTTGACGTAGTGAATAACAACTGCTAAGTACTTAACACACATTAAGGTAGAGATGGTAAAGCTCTTTCTCCTTGCCCTCTGGTTCAAAACTAACTTTCTGTGTGAGTTCCGGGAACGTGTGGGAGCGAGGCAGACCTGTGTGAACTGCCAGGTCAGAAGGGGAGGGATATAAAGATCATTTAGATGGATTAGAAGATATGAATAACATGTGTGTGAGAAGCTCTGTACACCCAGCCATACAGGATCATGTTACAATAACCACGTCAAGATAATCTCGTTTGAACAGACACTTACTATCTTGTACCAATAACCAAGTTATGATAATCATAGACTAGGACCCCTATAATGTCACGTGCTTATAAACAAGTCATTAGATTGTATTACAAACACCACATAAGTAACGGCCAGATACGAAGTCAGAGGAGGAGGAGTCAGAGAAGGAGCAGTCAGAGGAGGAGGAGTCAGAGGAGGAGTAGAGGAGTCAGAGGAGGAGTCAGAGGAGGCGTCAGAGGAGGAGGAGTCAGAGGAGGAGTCAGAGGAGGAGGAGTCAGAGGAGGCGTCAGAGAAGGAGTCAGAGGAGGAGGAGTAACTTGACGAGCAGCAGGTGTACGTGTATGATATGTTGATCATTGATCTTCGTGCAGGTAGAGTAATGTACTATGAACCATTACCATCATGGCGAGTGTGGATGGTCGTACCAGCAGGAAATTATCCCAACACAATAAATCATGAGCAAAGTCATTGCCAAGATGCATCACCCTCACGTGCACCTGGTCCCTGCCCGTCAATGCAGGTGGGGTCATCGTGAGGCAAACTTTCCTTCATTGTCAACAAAAACTGTGGTAGATTCTTAGTGTTTTATGATGTTTAAGGTTTCAGTCATGGGCCGAAGTTGTCATCAAAGTCAAGCTATATAGTGCATCAAGGATGATATATTAACTGTATCCCGGTAGTGTGTGAGAGAGATAATAAGAGCAGCGATCCTGACACAGAGGAGAATGTAAGATGGTTCAAAACATCACTTCAAGACTCGTAAGTCAGAAGAGTTAGTACTTCCCAGGGCGTCTACTGTCTTCATCCTACTGACATGTAAGATGTAAGATGGCTCCAGGCATCGCTACAACACTTCTTAGTCAGAAAGGTGCTACTTCCCTGGTGGCTGTTGTCTTACAACCTACTGACTGACACGATAGATGGAACACTTTATCACTCAGCAGAGAGAGAGAGAGAGAGAGAGAGAGAGAGAGAGAGAGAGAGAGAGAGAGAGAGAGAAGGAGTTCATATTGCTATCTTCACATTACCATCTTCAGGATCAATCATGGTAATTATGTTGGACGTGTTATATATTGCTGGCTGTAAGTGGATCCTACTCAGTTGTGCCCTTCCCATCCATGATAAACCAGTGTCAGCAGTTTGGCCAATAATTCCCATACTGACTGCCAAATGCTGGGAGTGTTACATGACCATGTAAAGACCAGGGACTGAAAAGGATGATATGCAGTGTGGTCTCTGACTGTAAATGCTTTATGAACCTTTACTTCTTGCAGAGGTTTTCACCTGAAGCTGGGTGTCATGCATCAATATAACCAAGAAATACTATCCTTGGGTCTGTCAGACCCAGTGCTTTTCGAAGTTCGTTTATTCTACCTGGTTCCTATACGTGCACGACTACGTGGGTCCCTCAACCTTCAGTTCTTGTTCAGCCATCGCTGAGACTGGGTGCGTCACTCTGTGCTCCTATCCCTTCCTTGTTTTTATGGTGTTTGGGTTCGATAGACTCATGAATAGTGAGAGTGTGGGGGATAGACAGCTTATACATGATAAAACAAGGAAAACCCTTTATTCCAATGAGAAGGAAGACAAATTCAACAACAAAAATATTATGGTTCTCTTATTAATATTTTGAAATAATGTTGTTTTCAGATATGAAGACACCGTATGGGATTGCTTGATAGAGAAAAATCTAGTGAAAATTCTGTTGCCTTCTTTGTTCTAAGTAGGGCCGGTGATGGGATGTATATTGGCCAAAAGGGTGAGACTTTCGAGGAGGGCATTCAGCAACTAGGTATTCGTAGCCTCAGAATCAAGTACAATGGACTCCCATGGTGTATCAGTTAGCGTTCCTGACTGTGACGCATTCACAGGCAGGTTCGAATCCTAGTTGCTATAGTCGGTCCACAGTTAACCCAACTGTTCATCTACCCATAAGTGTTGGTCGATTAAATGACTACCTCGCTCAGGTAAATATTTGTAGCGTTAATGATATGGCCTTGATTAAAGCCTCAGTTACCCATGCCATCTGAAGTTAAGAAAAAGGAAAATCAAATCCCCCGCCAGTGTTGTTGGACCCAAAGAAAAAAAGAAAAAAGTTACACTTTATTGACTGTAGCGTTTCAGGGTTACAGTACCTAAACAAAGGAGGCCTGTAGTATAAGGCCAAATTTCATCAGAATCTACTATTTACTGAAGATAGACATTATGAAGTGTTATAGTTATATGCATATTAATACACCTCCTCTCTCCTGGACGACCACCATCTCTACAACTTACAGACACGGAAGGTGTGAGATGATGATTGCAATCATAACCCAAACATTCACAAGTCAGAAGGGTAATACATCCCTGTACATACATATACGTGCAGACAGAGTACATCTATTGCGATACTTTGTGGCTAAAAGTATAATTCGATGATGCTTGTCTCTTGTCAGTGCTGCTGGAAATTGTGTAGGCGAATGGCTCTTGGTTGAAAAGGACTTTCGGACGAATTAAAGATGTATGTCTTCAACGATGGTGGTGTGTTATGCCAATTCTTTCTGGACCTAAGACATATTTTATCAAGAACTGAAGAAGTTTGTCTCTTGTCACCGCTCAAGGAAATGTTTCGGCAACCTTTCGCGTCGTGGGAGACGTGTAAACAAACCTGTTAGCGGTCTCAGCTGAGACTTTTTAAACAAAACACAAAATATGAGGCGTTGAAAAATAAATACTCCACCATGACAACACTCCTCTTGTTATAGCTTCTCCCAGACTCCAATACTTACTTCTCCCACATATATCAAGGCAGCTGTGAGACTCACTGACTAGTTCTGTTATCAACTCCTCCAAGACTCACGCACTAACTCCAATATTCACTCCTCCAAAACTCTCCAGCCAGCTGTAGTACTCTTTACATCAACGTCTTAGCTTCTCGCAAGTTCTTTATCTTGTTACAATGATAGATAGGCTGAAGAGCTTCATCATTCACTCCTCTAACAACCACTATTTCTTTAGCTTTCTATGTCCCAATCATCAATTCCTCCAACACCCAGAAGTTAATATCAAGATAACGTGTCTCAAATATTTACTTAGATATCTTTGCCACTGCCTTACACCTTGATCCTCACCACCACTTCACCACCACTGCGCCAGCACTTTTACAACAATTACTGCCACTTTATCTCCACGCACTAACACAGCTCGAACACTTAAAGCCATTTCACTATCACTCACTAACACAACGCCAAAATTCACTTTCACCTCATCACCAAATACTCAATGGTGTCAAATACTCAATGCCACTTCTCACCACCACTCCCTAACACACCTCCAACATTCACTGCCACTTCAATACCTCTCACTAACACGGCTCTTACAATCACTGACGCTTCGCCGCCAATCACTAATACATCTTTAACATTCACTTCTACGTTATCAACAGACACTAGCACATTCAGCAGCTGCAAATAGATCCATCCCCAACACTTACTGCCTCTTCACCAGTACATGTCAACACAGCTCCAACACTCGCTGCCACTTCTCCACCCTTTGCTACTACAGGGATAACGCTCACTGTCATTTCACCACCACCCACAAACACAACTCCAGCACACATTGCCACTTACCTAACATCTATCAGCACAGCTTCAATACTCATAACAACTTCACCGCCACTTGCTACCGAAGGTATAACAATTACTTCACCACCACTCGCTAATACAGGTGCAACTCACTATCACTTAACCACTACTTGCTGACACAGCTCCAGCACTAACCACCACTTCAACAACACTCATTGACACAACTCAAACAGTCACTGCTACTTCAATATCACCTATTAACACAGCTCAAACAGTCACTGCTGTGCTTCAACATCAACTATTAACACAGTTCCAGCATCAATTGCCACTTTACCACCTCTTTCTAACACAGTTCCAACACTCACTGCCCCCTCACCTTCTCTCACTCCCACAGCTTCAGCACTCACTCCCACTCACTAACACAGTCCAAAACTCACTGTCACCTCGTCAACACTCATTTCCAAAGTTCGAACACTCACTGCCACTTCACCACCACTCACTATCATAGCTCCAGCACTCACTGCCACTTCACCACCACTCACTATCATAGCTCTAGCACTCACTGCCACTTCACCACCACTCACTATCATAGCTCCAGCACTCACTGCCACTTCACCACCACTCACTATCATAGCTCTAGCACTCACTGCCACTTCACCACCACCCAACAACACATCAACTCACAGTCTGATTCACCATCACTCACTAACACAGCTCCAACACTCACTAAGGCATCTCCTGTACTGAAGTCCTCTCCCTCAAGACTCAGCAATTCTTCTCAGTCATCAACAATTTTCCAACAGTCATTATCCATTCTTTATCATCCACTGCAGCTTCCCCCAGCCCTCACCAACATTTCTTAAAGATGTATATAGAAACACAAAGGAATTCACTTGGATTTTTCGAGGCTTTTTAGGATATATGAAGAAATTAGAAACCCAGAGATTAGTGTGGTAAGAGAAGGAAAACATAAAGATGATCTATAGAATAATATCTGTTAAGTTTATGAGTACCTAAGGAGATGCAAATGATGTTTGCTGTGGAAATGAAAAGGGTATTCACCAAGTCTATTCTTAAAAGTATCAATAGTGCGGCTATTAACTGCTACGATTGGTGGTACATTAATCTACATGTTTTCAATTCAAATGAAGAAAAAAAATTCGACGCATTCGGAAAAAAAAATCATTACCCACGAGGATTTATCCATTACTACAGCTAATGGATATATTTAGCTTTTAGCCACTTAGATCGGGGAATTATTATTCAGCCTCATTCCCAGGTAATGTCTAATATTCAGTAAAATATGAATATAGAAACAGGTTCTTTAGTACCGCGTATTTTTTCAGATAAAGGAAAAAACATAATATTTCCATCTATTGCATGAATATTTCGTAAGAACATCTGATGACAGAGAAAAAGAAAGAAGAAAAATGGGTATTAAGCTTTTATGTTTGACAACTACAGGAAGACATAAACTCTCTCAGATATAGCAAACTTCTTGCTCTTTTCACTCCTAAGAATAAGCGAATTGTGATGAGGAAGAAGAAAAAAATTTTAAAGCGACGCTAAGCTGTCCCACGTCTCCAAATCATGAGCACTGGTTAGAACATCGTATTATATCGTCACACATTTATATTCATTGATACATTATACTGCACACAATCATAATGATGAACGAACTTAAAAGGCGCGAAAAACTATAGTCTTTGATTAGAGAAGTATGCTAAGTTGCCAACACTATTTTTTATGTTGAAGGCTTAAGTCACGTACAAAAGTCGACATCAAGGCCGGGCCTTAATTGAAATATAGAGAGAATTATGAAATGGAAAAAGAAAAGACAAGGGGGAAGTATTTACGAATTTTGGAGGAAGTGAAAAACCTGTCCTTTGAAATGTGCAAGGAAATAGTTATTGGGAAAGACATGAGAAGGTAGAGAGTTCCAAAGCTCCGACGTGCAGGGAAAGAAGCAGGTCTCAAAACGGCCCACCCTTGAGTTGCCGGTACCACTCGTCATAATCACAATACATTCTCATTATTACATCACCAATATATTCACGTTATTAATACATTCTCATTATTGATAGTGTATAACGTACACTAAGACTACATATCGTGAGGCTGTAACGTTCAGGATTTGATAAATAACGGTAAAAACAGAGTAAAAAGAGACTCGTCATCTATGTGTAAATTCTCGGTCAGCAGCCGAGTGGGGGCAGCACCTTAAGGGACCCCAGTCAGTCTAATACAATTTCATCGTTGGGAAGGTTCGATGCAGCAAGTGGGATGTGCAAACTGTATTTTTGACAGCTTTAGACCATGGCCATGTTTCATGGAGAGAGGTAATGTCGTGTATGCGAAATATGTCGTATATCACACCCAACCTGAGCTTTCTCATAAGTTTTGCTATTATTCTAGGAGTCATCTTGGTTGCTCGACGCTGTTCTCTGTTCTGTCTATGTCTTTTATGTTGGATACTCACTAAAACGCAACACAAGAGTGAAGGTAGCCACACACTTGTGGATTGAAAGGACTGAGGGCTATTCCCTCAGAGTTAAATTCGAAAGCAGAAACCAGCGAATCCAAGAACTGAGTTCGCTTCGTTTTGCTGCCCTCATACATTGCTTAATTGGCTTTATATCATCAGAGGTTATCACACCTAAGTCTCTTTCATCATCTACACTGCACTGTTCACCAGAATTCATACTGTAGCTTGCTTTCTTATTCTTACTACCGATATTTACGGTAAAACTTAGTCCATCCGTCTGTCAATGTCGTCTTAAAACTTTAAACGTCTAATTTCTGTCATAGATGTATACCACCCAGCTTCATACCGTCTTCAAATTATAATATCTTAAAATATAACCCATTATTAATGTCATTAATATATGTGAGTAAGAGAAATGGTCCACAAAATCATCCCTGCGGGACACCATCTATCACGCTAAGCCAAGGTGGGGCTTCACCATTTATCATTACCGTGGCTTTGGCCATTCAACCACATTTCTAACCACTGAATCACAACACCACGTATACCATCAATGTGACTTAACTTTTGTTAGTAATCTCTTATGCAGGACTTCATCACGTATTTATACGCATTCGTAATGAGATTAATTTCATACGTGTTGATTCTATCACTGGAAAAACCAAGCTAATATATCAGACATGATCGATTTCGTCGATCATCAAGTATATATACGCATTCGTAATGAGATTAATTTCATACGTGTTGATTCTATCACTGGAAAAAGCAAGCTGATGTATCAGACATGATCGATTTCGTCGAAAACCATGGTGATCCATGAAATGATTTACAATCTTATCTTTCATGATGGTCTCCAAAAAGTTTAATGAATGAAGGCGAAAATATCTATCCGGGCAGAGACTCTACTTTGATTTCAGTATTACTGGTTAATTCTAATCCTCTGGAACTTTCCCGAGAGAAAGTGATTCATCAAAAAAAAAGGACAAACGTATCTGGGTCTGCAGTTTTGTTTATTTTCATTCGGTTCATTACCGATAGTATATTTTCAATTTCTGTGGAATGGTGTAGAATACTTTCTTCCTCCAAAAATAGTATAGGAGTTGGGTTATTAGTTATATCTTCAGTGGTAAATGCTTATAAAGAAAACAAGAATCAAAGCAAAATTTTGAACAACTATTGGATCAGTTGACGTTTACTTCTATCATAACTATATAATACCTTAGAGTTCCTTAGAGTTTCTTGAAAAATATTTGTAGTACCCATTTCACACTAATGTCTAACTTTGCTGTTTTAGCATCTTACGTTTTCTACGCAAATTTATAAAAATCATTGCATCATTGTGTTTATTATTCGTACTGAACTCTGATGTGACACTGTCCAACAAAACTTTGAGTTCTTTATTTCATTGTTCGACTATTTTGGCACAGAAGTTCCCTCTACTGCTGTGAATGTTTTACTGAAGCTTTATCAAATTACGTCCATATCGCTCTCAATGATGATAGGATCCCAGATTTGGTTCTCAATATCAGTACTAAGATCATTAGAATTTGCCATCCTATAAAATGTTATGTTTTCAAGAGTTTCACCTAGACCAGTATTAAAAGCTGTGCATCAAGGTAACTCAATATCTAATTTTGTCGGTGATCACTTGGATGAAACATTCCTCTAACTTCAACAATATAGACAAGATTCTCATTTGACGCTAGAACTAAGTCTAGTATGTTCTCGCCCCAAGTAGTTTTCTCGACCAGTTATATTAGCTTAATATCAAGCAAGTTCAGACACAGCTTATCCTCAAAGGTACTGGAAAGTGATGTTTCCCACTTAATACCGGCATTTCAAATTGTCATTATGCATCTCTGCTAAGTGGCCATAAACTCATCTCTCTACCGCTTCCGTTTATGCAAATTATTCCTCGTCATATTGTCTTACGAAGCATATCTGTATTTTCCGCAATGATGAAGTTGTTCTTATCAACAGCTACAACACTTTGCAGTGTACGATTAAGGTTGGGTTTAACGAAGAGCAAGACAGCACCGCTTAATCGCTAGAATTCTATTTTCGGCAAGAACATATCTATCTTTGATATCTAACCGAGACTTAAAGATATCAGTCATACAACTTTCTCCTTATATAACTGGCTCTAACTTTAAGAGAGAGTCTCTCTTCTCCTCACATCCATCGTGCATTTACGCGCGATATTATGACAAAAACTGAGATTTACTACGTGAAGTAATTTCGGAAGGGAACGAATTTGCTTAACATGAGATGCATTTTTTTCTACCAGTTCCTTCCCAGAAAGTGAAAAGCCCAAAAGGAATTCCCAGATGTGAAGATGAGCGGTCTCCCATCTGTTCTGATCTTCTCAAACCTACAAACTCAAAAGGTGGATTCCAGTTTTTCGATGAAGTTAAATTCTTTTCGGTGGATAAACTCCCCTAATTTCAGTCAGTTTGCTTGGGATATTTATCTTGTGTTGGCTTATAGTTTAGATGCAGACCCCACAGCGTCAACCACCAGCCCAGATTTATATGTTATGAAGAGGAACATCCGACGATTCTCCCCGTCTTTTTACGTTCCGTTTACAAAGAGAGACACGAAGCTGTTCACCAGCAGAAGCCGCAGAAGAACGGTTCATGTTCACCTGTGTTCTAGAGTTCTGCAAGGTGCCGCTTTCCCTACATGTGAGGACACGATTATGTGGTATATTAATAACACACGACCAGACTTAGGTTACTTTATATATACATATATATATATATATATATATATATATTATTTTGCTTTGTCGCTGTCTCCCGCGTTAGCGAGGTAGCGCAAGGAAACAGACGAAAGAATGGCCCAACCCGCCCACATACACATGTATATACATACACGTCCACACACGCAAATATACATACCTATACATCTCAATGTACACATATATATACACACACAGACATATACACATATAAACATGTACATAATTCATACTGTCTGCCTTTATTTGCTCCCATCGCCACCTCGCCACACATGGAATAACAGCCCCCTCCCCCCTCATGTGTGCGAGGTAGCGCTAGGAAAAGACAACAAAGGCCCCATTCGTTCACACTCAGTCTCTAGCTGTCATGTAATAATGCACCGAAACCACAGCTCCCTTTCCACATCCAGGCCCCACACACTTTCCATGGTTTACCCCAGACGCTTCACATGCCCTGGTTCAATCCATTGACAGCACGTCGACCCCGGTATACCACATCTTTCCAATTCACTCTTTTTCTTGCACGCCTTTCACCCTCCTGCATGTTCAGGCCCCGATCACTCAAAATCTTTTTCACTCCATCTTTCCACCTCCAATTTGGTCTCCCACTTCTCCTCGTTCCCTCCACCTCTGACACATATATCCTCTTGGTCAATCTTTCCCCATTCATTCTCTCCATGTGACCAAACCATTTCAAAACACCCTCTTCTGCTCTCTCAACCACACACTTTTTATTTCCATACATCTCTCTCACCCTTACATTACTTACTCGATCAAACCACCTCACACCACATATTGTCCTCAAACATCTCATTTCCAGCACATCCACCCTCCTGCGCACAACTCCATCCATAGCCCACGCCTCACAACCATACAACATTGTTGGAACCACTTTTCCTTCAAACATACCCATTTTTTGCTTTCCGAGATAATGTTCTCGACTTCCAAACATTCTTCAAGGCTCCCGGAAGTTTCGCCTCCCTCCCGCACCATATGATCCACTTCCGCTTCCATGGTTCCATCCGCTGCCAGATCCACTCCCAGATATCTAAAACACTTTACTTCCTCCAGTTTTTCTCCATTTAAACTTACCTCCCAATTTACTTGACCCTCAACCCTACTGTACCTAATAACCTTGCTCTTATTCACATTTACTCTTAACTTTCTTCTTTCACACACTTTACCAAACTCAGTCACCAGCTTCTGCAGTTTCTTACATGAATCAGCCATCAGCGCTGTATCATCAGCGAACAACAACTGACTCACTTCCCAAGCTCTCTCATCCACAACAGACTTCATACTTGCCCCTCTTTCCAAAACTCTTGCATTCACCTCCCTAACAACCCCATCCATAAACAAATTAAACATCCATGGAGACATCACACACCCCTGCCGCAAACCTACATTCACTCAGAACCAATCACTTTCCTCTCTTCCTACACGTACACATGCCTTACATCCTCGATAAAAACTTTTCACTGCTTCTAACAACTTGCCTCCCACACCATATATTCTTAAAACCTTCCAAAGAGCATCTCTATTATCATATGCCTTCACCAGATCCATAAATGCTACATACAAATCCATTTGTTTTTCTAAGTATTTCTCACATACATTCTTCAAAGCAAACACCTGATCCACACATCCTCTACCACTTCTGAAACCACACTGCTCTTCCCCAATCTGATGCTCTGTACACACCTTCACCCTCTCAATCAATACCCTCCCATATAATTTACCAGGAATACTCAACAAACTTATACCTCTGTAATTTGAGCACTCACTCTTATCCCCTTTGCCTTTGTACAATGGTACTATGCAAGCATTCCGCCAATCCTCAGGCACTTCACCATGAATCATACATACATTAAATAACCTTACCAACCAGTCAACAATACAGTCACCCCCTGTCTTAATAAATTCCACTGCAATACCATCCAAACCTGCTGCTTTGCCGGCTTTCATCTTCCGTAAAGCTTTTATTACCCCTTCTCTATTTACCAAATCATTTTCCCTAACCCTCTCACTTTGCACACCACCTCGACCAAAACACCCTATATCTGCCACTCTATCATCAAACACATTCAACAAACCTTCAAAATACTAACTCCATCTCCTTCTCACACCACCACTACTTGCTATCACCTCCCCATTAGCCCCCTTCACTGGAGTTCCCACTTGCTCCCTTGTCTTACGCACTTTATTTACCTCCTTCCAAAACATCTTTTTATTCTCCCTAAAATTTAATGATACTCTCTCATCCCAACTCTCATTTGCCCTCTTTTTCACCTCTTGCACCTTTCTCTTGACCTCCTGCCTCTTCCTTTTATACCTCTCCCACTCATTTGTATTTTTTCCCTGCAAAAATCGTCCAAATGCCTCTCTCTTCTCTTTCATTAATAATCTTACTTCTTCATCCCACCACTCGCTACCTTTTCTAATCAACCCACCTCCCACGCTTCTCATGCCACAAGCATATTTTGCGCAAGCCATCACTGATTCCCTAAATACATCCCATTCCTTCCCCACTCCCCTTACTTCCATTGTTCTCACCTTTTTCCATTCTGTACTCAGTCTCTCCTGGTACTTCCTCACACAAGTCTCCTTCCCAAGCTTACTTACTCTTACCACTCTCTTCACCCCAACATTATCTTTTCTTTTCTGAAAACCCCCACAAATCTTCACCTTCGCCTCCACAAGATAATGATCAGACATCCCTCCAGTTGCACCTCTCAGCATATTAACATCCAAAAGTCTCTCTTTCGTGCGTCTATCAATTAACACGTAATCCAATAACGCTCTCTGGCCATCTCTCCTACTTACATACGTATACTTACGTATATCTCGCTTTTTTATATATATATAAAGGGTAGTGAGTGGTGGGATGAAGAAGTAAGAGTATTAGTGAAAGAGAAGAGAGAGGCATTTGGACGATTTTTGCAGGGAAAAAATGCAATTGAGTGGGAGATGTATAAAAGAAAGAGACAGGAGGTCAAGAGAAAGGTGCAAGAGGTGAAAAAAAGGGCAAATGAGAGTTGGGGTGAGAGAGTATCATTAAATTTTAGGGAGAATAAAAAGATGTTCTGGAAGGAGGTAAATAAAGTGCGTAAGACAAGGGAGCAAATGTGAACTTCAGTGAAGGGCGCAAACGGAGAGGTGATAACAAGTAGTGGTGATGTGAGAAGGAGATGGAGTGAGTATTTTGAAGGTTTGTTGAATGTGTTTGATGATAGAGTGGCAGATATAGGGTGTTTTGGTCGAGGTGGTGTGCAAAGTGAGAGGGTTAGGGATAATGATTTGGTAAAAAGAGAAGAGGTAGTGAAAGCTTTGCGGAAGATGAAAGCCGGCAAGGCAGCAGGTTTGGATGGTATTGCAGTGGAATTTATTAAAAAAGGGGGTGACTGTATTGTTGACTGGTTGGTAAGGTTATTTAATGTATGTATGACTCATGGTGAGGTGCCTGAGGATTGGCGGAATGCGTGCATAGTGCCATTGTACAAAGGCAAAGGGGATAAGGGTGAGTGCTCAAATTACAGAGGTATAAGTTTATTGAGTATTCCTGGTAAATTATATGGGAGCCAATTGATTGAGAGGGTGAAGGCATGTACAGAGCATCAGATTGGGGAAGTGCAGTGTGGTTTCAGAAGTGGTAGAGGATGTGTAGATCAGGTGTTTGCTTTGAAGAATGTATGTGGGAAATACTTAGAAAAGCAAATGGATTTGTATGTAGGATTTATGGATCTGGAGAAGGCATATGATAGAGTTGATAGAGATGCTCTGTGGAAGGTATTAAGAATGTATGGTGTGGGAGGAAAGTTGTTAGAAGCAGTGAAAAGTTTTTATCGAGGATGTAAGGCATGTGTACGTGTAGGAAGAGAGGAAAGTGATTGGTTCTCAGTGAATGTAGGTTTGCGGCAGGGGTGTGTGATGTCACCATGGTTGTTTAATTTGTTTATGGATGGGGTTGTTAGGGAGGTAAATGCAAGAGTTTTGGAAAGAGGGGCAGGTATGAAGTCAGTTGGGGATGAGAGAGCTTGGGAAGTGAGTCAGTTGTTGTTCGCTGATGATACAGCGCTGGTGGCTGATTCATGTGAGAAACTGCAGAAGCTGGTGACTGAGTTTGGTAAAGTGTGTGGAAGAAGAAAGTTAAGAGTAAATGTGAATAAGAGCAAGGTTATTAGGTACAGTAGGGTTGAGGGTCAAGTCAATTGGGAGGTGAGTTTGAATGGAGAAAAACTGGAGGAAGTGAAGTGTTTTAGATATCTGGGAGTGGATCTGGCAGCGGATGGAACCATGGAAGCGGAAGTGGATCATAGGGTGGGGGAGGGGGCGAAAATTCTGGGGGCCTTGAAGAATGTGTGAAAGTCGAGAACATTATCTCGGAAAGCAAAAATGGGTATGTTTGAAGGAATAGTGGTTCCAACAATGTTGTATGGTTGCGAGGCGTGGGCTTTGGATAGAGTTGTGCGCAGGAGAATGGATGTGCTGGAAATGAGATGTTTGAGGACAATGTGTGGTGTGAGGTGGTTTGATCGAGTGAGTAACGTAAGGGTAAGAGAGATGTGTGGAAATAAAAAGAGCGTGGTTGAGAGAGCAGAAGAGGGTGTTTTGAAGTGGTTTGGGCACATGGAGAGAATGAGTGAGGAAAGATTGACCAAGAGGATATATGTGTCGGAGGTGGAGGGAACGAGGAGAAGAGGGAGACCAAATTGGAGGTGGAAAGATGGAGTGAAAAAGATTTTGTGTGATCGGGGCCTGAACATGCAGAAGGGTGAAAGGAGGGCAAGGAATAGAGTGAATTGGAGCGATGTGGTATACCGGGGTTGACGTGCTGTCAGTGGATTGAATCAAGGCATGTGAAGCGTCTGGGGTAAACCATGGAAAGCTGTGTAGGTATGTATATTTGCGTGTGTGGACGTATGTATATACATGTGTATGGGGGGGTTGGGCCATTTCTTTCGTCTGTTTCCTTGCGCTACCTCGCAAACGCGGGAGACAGCGACAAAGTATAATAAAAAAAAGTAATATATATATATATATATATATATATATATATATATATATATATATATATATATATATATATATATATATATATATATATATATATCATTCCCCTGTACTTAACGCTTGCATTATACAGCAATGCAATAAATAACAAGTGATCATTGAATAATTATCGTATATTAAATAATGTTATTACTCAGAATGAAACCATTGATTTCGAACAGATGAATATTTGTATTTCTTGGTTGGCTTCGGTTCATCAAAGAGTTCTTTAAAATTGTAATACTCATGGATGACGTATGTGTGAGGTGCATGTGATGTCTTTTGACAAGGAGGTTGGTAATGGTGTAAAGTTTAGAGAGGTAGACTTTCTCATGATCCTGGATGGCTGATAGTCACAGGCATTTTTCAATTACCTGGTCTCTGACCCTCTGTCCTTCTCTCAAACACATACACACACATATCGCCACACACCAGTAACCCATTATCTGACGAAGGGAGTGCTGAGAGCCGATTGTCTACAGAGAAATGAAGTGTTTACCCACCGACAGTGACATATTGTATCTGTATGTGTCTGGTGCGCGTTAGCAAATATTCCGGCTCGTAAGCGAAGGAAACCCTCATCGCATTGTTCTATGACTCTTTACTTCACGTTTTCTTCAGTAGCGTTTCAGTCTTGGGTACAACTGGAAGGATGTGTTCAAGTCCAGACTACCGTCACGTTCGGAATGATATCATGATCTATATCATCCTCTACGGAAGCCATTTAGTGTTTACGAGATGTTCCTGTACATTCCCATGTAAACATCGCTTCACGTAAATAGCGGGATGACCTTTCTCTAAACTTGGTCGACGTCATCCATTACTCGCGCCAGCTGAATCGTGCCGAAAAGGAGGAACATTATAGATATAGAAACAAGTGAAAAACAGGACATCAGCAGCCAATCAAATGGAGCCATATTTGACAGTAACGGGACATCAGCAGCCAATCAAATGGAGCCATATTTGACAGTAACGGGACATCAGCAGCCAATCAAATGGAGCCATATTTGATAGTCAGGGAACCTAGAATTCAGTATTTCTTCGCTCAGAAGATAGAGTTATGAAGAAATAGAAATAATTTCATATAACACTGCATTAGACACACAGAGGCTAAGATTCAGGAGAAAAAGACATTCCAGCAAAGTAAAATCAACACAAGACTTATAGGTAACGAGAAATCAGGACGCTTCACATAAAGTCGGTTGAGCAATATCTTTTTCATCTCTTTTTCTTTGATGATTTTACTATTTCAGAGATAGACGTCGCCTTCTTCAGCTGTATTTATTCTAAGATATCTGGGATCTGTTGTCTTATTGTTCGAAGATAACTATACCAGATGGTTAAGTCTGTGTTTCGTATCTAAACGTTTGGGGGAAGAGAGAGAGAGAGAGAGAGAGAGAGAGAGAGAGAGAGAGAGAGAGAGAGAGAGAGAGAGAGAGAGAGAGAGAGAGAGAGAGAGAGTGTGTGTGTGTGTGTGTGTGTTTACCTCCTCATGAGCAAATATGACCAAATCCTGCCATTATGCAAGTAACCATCATATCGCACTCACTGCATGTTATGATGCATCGCTAGCACTGTTATGTTTTCCCTTCTACCTTGCACAATACATTGTTATTGTTCCTGGATTCCAACGGAACTTTTCATAGCCATTTACAGAGGTTAGTGACTGTTTATAAATGAACTCCGGGTTAAGAGAAGGGAGCCAAGGGTCCCCATTATGACAAGGAGAGTAATGGAGTCTATGTTAAGATAAGGGGGCTTTGTGTAGCTATATTTCCCTTGATATTGTATTGAGTGGTTATTCTGTCCTTCTCATCAGGTTATCACGCGTTGCTGTTTCATGTCATCTTGGTATTTCAAGATATTATTGATCACTTAACCTCTTTCTTTCTAACTAGGACTTTTTTAGTCTACTTACACTATCCTTGATCACCTCTGTTGTTAAGTTTATATTATCATACATCATTTCCTTTATTTTCTTTTACAATGGTACAGTTCGCGTTCTTTCGACTTTCATATAGTTACCGACAGGGCACGGGCATATATACGCCCTTCGTGGCCATCTCATTTGAAAAAGGAAACAATAGAAAGAGAAAAGAGAAAATACTTAAGGCTCTTCCAGTTCATGCAAACCTCTTAAAGGTAGAAGAAAAGAGGAACACGAGAGAAGTATAGGAATGCCACAGCTTTACTGTTCGAAATTGTTAAACAGGGTAACAGTGAGTCCGCACTGTAGCTATGGGAAGCAGCAGCCAGACGCGTGCCACGGCTCAGTCCATTGACAGCACGTCGACCCCGGTATACCACATCGTTCCAATTCACTCTATTCCTTGCACGCCTTTTACTCTCCTGCATGTTCAGGCCCCGTTCGCTCAAAAAAAAATTTCCCCCATCGTTCCCCCTCCATTTTGGTCTTTCGCTTCTCCTTCTTTCCTCCACCTCTAACAAATACATCCTCTTTGCCAACCTTTCCTCACTCATTCTTTCTATATGTCCAAACCATTTCAACACACCCTCTTCTGCTCTCTCAACCACACTCATTTTAATACCACACATCTCTCTTACTCTCACATTACTTACTCAATCAAACCACCTCAGATCACATATTGTTCTCAAACATTTCATTTCCATCACATCTACCCTCCTCCGCACAACCTAATCTATAGAGCCCATGCTTTACCCATTTTTACTCTCCGAGCCTATGGCTGAATTTAACTGGTAAACATGGACATTCTTGGAATAATTTTTGTAAAGCAGCAACTTGGGTTGCTTCGAGTTAATACTTGTCTTAGTAGGAACAGATTGCTCACAAAGGTAAACAGAAAGAAAGTTTAGTATTTCTTAGTAGATTTAAAGCTATTTTGTCCATATTCTTTTTCTTTTTTCACTTTCAGTCACAAAATATCTAAATCCGACTCTTGAATGATACTTTTCAAATGTCACCCCAGCAAGACATCGCATCATTATGTTATGAATATTCTTGAAGCTGGGTCCCGCCTATATGCTCACTATTTGGCACCAGTGGCAGGCGCGTCATGGGCTGAAAAACACAGGTCTGTATTACTGTCTCACTATCAGCGTTGATGATCTTGGCTATCGATGTCTTTGTCTATCCTATGAAGGAGGCTGGAATTCCAGCGTTCCTGGTGATGAGTTTTTATATCCAGTTTGTCTGTTGCTCTTGGGTCATTTCAGTATCTTTGGTAGCCTTCTCATCAGACTAAATTAAACACCTCGTCATCTATGGGTTTTTTTGTTTGCTTGTTTTGTTTGGCACCGATTATTCGTTTAGATCAATAAGAGGTCTTTAAGTCTATAAGGGAATCATATGATTTATCAGGTGAAAAGTTTATTTAAAAAAAAAGAAAGAGTGCAGAGCGTTTGGGATCAGTCCATGGTGGTGTTAATTGAAATTTCGAGGGAGAGAGAGAGAGAGAGAGAGAGAGAGAGAGAGAGAGAGAGAGAGAGAGAGAGAGAGAGAGAGAGAGAGAGAGAGAGAGAGAGAGAGAGAATATATAGATCATGTTTATCTCTGACGTGGTAATACTCCACATCTCTCACTGGTCTGGTTGTGACCATTCACTGTGGAGGCAGAGTGGATGACCTCTGTACTGCAAGGCGAACTTTGCTCCGTCTCCCAACAGTAAGATGATATGGAGACTCCGACTTCATTATCCTACAACGAGATCACAAACAATGATGTTCATGATCAGTAAACAACATCTCGCATTACTTCTCTATGTTTCCTTACTACAATTTAGTTAATTCCTAAATACATTTCGTATTACGTCTCTATGTTTCCTTACTACAATTTAGTTCATTCCTAAATACATTTTGTGTTGCTTCTCTATGTTTCCTTACTACAATTTAATTCATTCCTAAATACATTTCGTGTATTAAGAGCTCAGTAATACTACCCATGACAACTTTCACTGTCCTTAATCTCTTGGTAAAATGATCAATGTTTCTCGGTTGTGGGATGTTAATTTGACCTGAAACCTGTTCCTTGTCTTTGTTATGAACCTTCATACATGAGACGGACAGGGTAAGTCTTCATTCCTCTTCAGCTAAAGAACCTCGCATTCATGAGTAGATGGACAGTCAAATCATAACCTTAAAACTATCGATTTTGTTCCAAAGCATTTCTTCGAAACCTTAGCAACCGTTCGTCCAAGATATTCTCAGAGAGGTCAGTGTCAGTCAGAGGTCAATGACAATTAGGGTGCACTTCTCCAACCTCTCCAGCTCTCCCTTGTCCAGTAGACGGAGGATGAACCAAGTAGTCCAAACATAAGGTTATATGTGTATTCAAGATTGATTATCTACAGCCAAACTTCTGCATAGGGAGTGGCGACTGCCCACTGCTATTTGACGTAAGAGAAATGTGAATCAAAGTTCCATGTGAAGTGAAATTTGCCTTTTAGAGCGACACAAGGTTCCCCCGCTCAATCACCATTTCCAAATTTTGCTAAACATTGGGAGTACATGGAAAAGACCTTAACCAGTAAATTTGAGGGTACAGTAATCTAATATTCCAGTCTCTGTATATGGAAACAGACTATTGAAGGAAAACCACACTACTGTAAGAGATTTTAAAATCCTCGACTCTATTCACTCCATCTATAGGACTGGATATGAAGTTTCATCTAAAGTGTCGAGCAAAAAGACTTCAGTACTTCAGGTTTTACCTTGGGTACAGGATCTATCCTTATCTCTGCATTGACTTGCGTTAGATTTCATCAGCCATATACTAAACCAACTTTGGAAGCTGTCTACGTCCTACTTAAGTTATTTCAAACCTCATAAATTCATACTATCCTCAGAAACTTAGAATTACCTCAGAGCATAGTCAGAAGTGGATATAGTCCCACTGGCACGTAATTTACTTGCATCTACGAGCCCTAACCCACTGGGAGAAAGCCAGTCTATCATATATTCTTTGATCCCTTGTGCCAATGTAATTCAATATTCATTGAAAAAAGTCTTCACCTACTTCCTTCCCGATGATCCAGCTTGTCTCCCAGCGTCCTCGGTGGTATGGTGTCATATGCATTCTGACAGTAGTTGAGGAAGATACAATCCATTCGTCTTCTGCGTCTAAAATCGGAGTTCACCTTCTCATAAATGTGTAATTATTATCTTACATTTGACGTGCTCTTCAGGGACCTGTGTGGTGTGTCAGCTAGACGTCATCTCTTTCCTTTGTGGTTATTTCCAGCGTTTTATCGACCGCACTCGTTGGAGCCTGTAGCTCAGAGCGATATCCCAATCTCTTTCAAAACAGGTGTAACATTTGCACGTATCCATTACACATTGCGGTGGTGATATGGTGAGCATTATACCGAGAGGCCTGTCATGTGTATCCACTAACTTCTTCAGCACGTATGAGGAAACTCCATCAGCAGCAGCATCGACCATATGTGGATCAAAGACCTTATTAGTTTTGCTATGTCCTTCGTAGCTTCATGGTTCCCAACCATAAAAAGACTTTCAAATTTTTTTCTTAGCTGAAACGACATGGGTATATATATATATATATATATATATATATATATATATATATATATATATATATATATATATATATATATATATATATATATATATATATATATATATATATATATATATATATATATATATATATATATATATATATATATATATATATATATATTGCTTTTTTCTTTTTTTCATACATATTCGCCTTATCCCGCATTAACGAGGTAGCGTTAAGAGCAAAGGAGTGAGCCTTAGAGGGAATATCCTCACTTGGCCCACCTCTCCGTTCCTTCTTTTGGAAAATAATAAACGGGAGAGGAGGGATTTCCAGCCCTCCGCTCCCTCCCTTTTAGTTGCCTTCTTAGACACGCAGGAAATACGTGGGAAGTATTCTTTCTCCCCTATCCTCAGGGATAATATACATATTAATTGATAGGCGCGTGAAAGAGACTTTTGGATGTTAATGTACTGAGAGGTGCAACTGGAGGGATGTCTGATCATCATCTTGTGGAGGCGAAGGTGAAGATTTGTATGGGTTTTCAGAAAAGAAGAGAGAATGTTGGGGTGAAGAGAGTGGTGAGAGTAAGTGAGCTTGGGAAGGAGACTTGTGTGAGGAAGCACCAGGAGAGACTGAGTGCAGAATGGAAAAAGGTGAGAGCAAAGGACGTAAGGGGAGGTCGGGAGGAATGGGATGTGTTTAGGGAATCAGTGATGGCTTATGCTAAAGATGCTTGTGGCATGAGAAGCATGGGAGGTGGCCAGATTAGAAAGGGTAGTGAGTGGTGGGATGAAGAAGTAAGATTGTTAGTGAAAGAGAAGAGAGAGGCATTTGGACGAGTTTTGCAGGGTGATATTGCAAATAACTGGGAGATGTATAAAAGAAAGAGGCAGGAGGTCAAGAGAAAGGTGCAAGAGGTGAAAAAGAGGGCAAATGAGAGTTGCGGGTGAGAGACTATCATTAAATTTTAGGGTGATTAAAAATATGTTTTGGAAGGGTAAAATCAAGTGCGTAAGACAATAGAACAAATGAGAACATCTGTGAAGGGGGCTAATGGGGAGGTAATAACAAGTAGTAGTGATGTGAGGATATGGAGTGAGTATTTTGAAGGTTTGTTGAATGTGTTAGATGATAGAGTGGCAAACCATGTAAAGTTTTGTGCGGCTTGAATGTGGAAAGGGAGCTGTGGTTTCGATGCATTATACATGACAGCTAGAGACTGACTGTGAACGAATGTGGTCTTTGTTGTGTTTTCCTTGCTCTACCTCGCGGGCGTGCTGGATGAGGGGGGTGTTATTTCATGTGTGGCGGGGTGGCTACGGGAATAAATAAAGGCAGCTAGTATGAACTATGTACATGTGTATATATGTATATGTCTGTGTATATATATATATATATATATATATATATATGTATGTGTATACGTTGAAATGTATAGATATGTATATGTGCGTGTGTCGACGTGTATTCTTTCGTCACGACAGAGTATAATATATATATATATATATATATATATATATATATATATATATATATATATATATATATATATATATATATATATATATATATATATATATATATAAATGTGAATAAGAGCAAGGTTATTAGGTACAGTAGGGTTGAGGGTCAAGTCAATTGGGAGGTGAGTTTGAATAGAGAAAAACTGGAGGAAGTGAAGTGTTTTAGATATCTGGGAGTGGATCTGGCAGCGGATGGAACCATGGAAGCGGAAGTGGATCATAGGGTGGGGGGAGGGGGCGAAAGTTCTGGGAGCTTTGAAGAATGTGTGGAAGTCGAGAACATTATCTCGGAAAGCAAAAATGGGTATGCTTGAAGGAATAGTGGTTCCAACAATGTTGTATGGTTGCGAGGCGTGGGCTATGGATAGAGTTGTGCGCAGGAGGATGGATGTGCTGGAAATGAGATGTTTGAGGACAATGTGTGGTGTGAGGTGGTTTGATCGAGTAAGTAACGTAAGGGTAAGAGAGATGTGTGGAAATAAAAAGAGCGTGGTTGAGAGAGCAGAAGAGGGTGTTTTGAAATGGTTTGGGCACATGGAGAGAATGAGTGAGGAAAGATTGACCAAGAGGATATATGTGTCGGAGGTGGAGGGAACGAGGAGAAGAGGGAGACCAAATTGGAGGTGGAAAGATGGAGTGAAAAAGATTTTGTGTGATCGGGGCCTGAACATGCAGGAGGGTGAAAGGAGGGCAAGGAATAGAGTGAATTGGAGCGATGTGGTATACCGGGGTTGACGTGCTGTCAGTGGATTGAATCGGGGCATGTGAAGCGTCTGGGGTAAACCATAGAAAGCTGTGTAGGTATGTATATTTGCGTGTGTGGACGTATGTATATACATGTGTATGGGGGTGGGTTGGGCCATTTCTTTCGTCTGTTTCCTTGCGCTACCTCGCAAACTCGGGAGACAGCAAAAAAAAAAAAAGAAAAAAAAAAAATATATATATATATATATATATATATATATATATATATATATATATCCCTGGGGATAGGGGAGAAAGAATACTTCCCACGTATTCCCTGCGTGTCGTAGAAGGCGACTAAAAGGGAAGGGAGCGGGGGGCTGGAAATCCTCCCCTCTCAATTTTTTTTTTCTTTTTTATTTTCCAAAAGAAGGAACAGAGAAGGGGGCCTGGTGAGGATATTCCCTAAAAGGCCCAGTCCTCTGTTCTTAACGCTACCTCGCTAATGCGGGAAATGGCGAATAGTATGAAAGAAAAGAAAGAAGATATATATATATATGATAGGCATATGATAGAGTTGATAGAGATGCTCTGTGGAAGGTATTAAGAATATATGGTGTGGGAGGAAAGTTGTTAGAAGCAGTGAAAAGTTTTTATCGAGGATGTAAGGCATGTGTACGTGTAGGAAGAGAGGAAAGTGATTGGTTCTCAGTGAATGTAGGTTTGCGGCAGGGGTGTGTGATGTCTCCATGGTTGTTTAATTTGTTTATGGATGGGGTTGTTAGGGAGGTAAATGCAAGAGTTTTGGAAAGAGGGGCAAGTATGCAGTCTGTTGGGGATGAGAGAGCCTGGGAAGTGAGTCAGTTGTTGTTCGCTGATGATACAGCGCTGGTGGCTGATTCATGTGAGAAACTTCAGAAGCTGGTGACTGAGTTTGGAAAAGTGTGTGGAAGAAGAAAGTTAAGAGTAAATGTGAATAAGAGCAAGGTTATTAGGTACAGTAGGGTTGAGGGTCAAGTCAATTGGGAGGTGAGTTTAAATGGAGAAAAACTGGAGAAGGTGAAGTGTTTTAGATATCTGGGAGTGGATCTGGCAGCGGATGGAACCATGGAAGCGGAAGTGGATCATAGGGTGGGGGAGGGGGCGAAAATCCTGGGGGCCTTGAAGAATGTGTGGAAGTCGAGAACATTATCTCGGAAAGCAAAAATGGGTATGTTTGAAGGAATAGTGGTTCCAACAATGTTGTATGGTTGCGAGGCGTGGGCTATGGATAGAGTTGTGCGCAGGAGGATGGATGTGCTGGAAATGAGATGTTTGAGGACAATGTGTGGAGTGAGGTGGTATGATCGAGTGAGTAACGTAAGGGTAAGAGAGATGTGTGGAAATAAAAAGAGCGTGGTTGAGAGAACAGAAGAGGGTGTTTTGAAGTGGTTTGGGCACATGGAGAGAATGAGTGAGGAAAGATTGACCAAGAGGATATATGTGTCGGAGGTGGAGGGAACAAGGAGAAGAGGGAGACCAAATTAGAGGTGGAAAGATGGAGTGAAAAAGATTTTGTGTGATCGGGGCCTGAACATGTAGGAGGGTGAAAGGAGGGCAAGGAATAGAGTGAATGGGAGCGGTGTGGTATACTGGGGTTGACGTGCTGTCAGTGGATTGAATCAGGGCATGTGAAGCGTCTGGGGTAAACCATGGAAAGCTGTGTAGGTATGTATATTTGCGTGTGTGGACGTATGTATATGCATGTGTATGGGGGGGGGGTTGGGCCATTTCTTTCGTCTGTTTCCTTGCGCTACCTCGCAAACGCGGGAGACAGCGACAAAGTATAAAAAAAAAAAAAAAAAAAATATATATATACATATATATATATATATATATATATATATATATATATATATATATATATATATATATATATATATATATATATATATATATATATATATATATATGTAGTTTAGACATTGAAGCTTATTCTTTCATTGAAATGTGAACAAAGGGAGCATTTTTCAAAGTGATAGAGATGGAAAGCAAAAAGGTGTTTTTCATGAATGTACTGGAAAAGTTGAGGTCCAGATAAACTTTTGGTTTGTCAAGGCTTTATTATGGCGGATGACCAACTACCTACCCTCATGTATCCAAGATATGGTTGTACTTTATGTAATGAAGAAAATTGAGAAACATCATAAGCCAATATTCCGGTTTCATGATAAGGGAAGTGGACCAGGCAGTATGATACAGTGGTTAAATTGATGAAAACTACTATTGACGTTTGTGTAAATAAAATATACATCTCCCTTTTCCATAGCCAGAGGTTGAACCATTATGTGACATTCATTTTTCATTTCATTTGAAGCTAGAAGTTTCAGGTTTCTAAATTCTTTCTTACATTTTTCATATGTATGTATATATGTATATATATACACGCAAATATACATACCTATACATCTCAATGTGCACATATATATACACACACAGACATGTACATGTATACACATGTACATAATTCATAGTGTCTGCCTTTATTTATTCCCATCGCCACCTCGCCACACATGGAATAACAACCCCCTCCCACTTCATGTGTGCGGGGTAGCGCTAGCAAAAGACAGCAAAAGCCCCATTCGTCCACACTCAGTCTCTAGCTGTCATGTAATTATGCACCGAAACCACAGCTACCTTTCCACATCCAGGCCCCACACAACTTTCCATGGTTTACCTCAGACGCTTCACATGCCCTGGTTCAATCCATTGACAGTACGTCGACCCCGGTATACCAAATCGTTCCAATTCACTCTATTCCTTGCACGCCTTTCACCCTCCTGCATGTTCAGGCCCCGATCACTCAAAATCTTTTTCACTCCATCTTTCCACCTCCAATTTGGTTTCCCACTTCTCCTCGTTCCCTCCACCTCTGACACATATAACCTCTTGGTCAATCTTTCCTCACTCATTCTCTCCATGTGACCAAACCATTTCAAAATACCCTCTTCTGCTCTCCCAACCACACTCTTTTTATTTCCACACATCTCTCTTACCTTTACATATATCGACAATACTCTTGTCAGAGTTTCATTGCTCCTCTTTCCCTAACTTGTTGTACTCATCATTTTTCTAAGCTTCCTTCTCTATTTGCTACTAAAGATATATGTCAGGGTCGAGTAAAAAATAGAAAACGTGGTTTTCAAAATATCTGGTTGTGGGAGAGACTTATATCTGGAAATAGATTATAATGCTAAAGAGAAAAGTACTTCTCATAATGATGCTTGATTCGAACACGCTGAGGAAATGTTGCAGAAATATTTTAAAAGTCCTCAAACTTATCCCCAGTTATTATTATTCTTTTGAGTCTCAAGATGGGTGAGGATATAAAGCATATGTATTTACCATATATCGATTGTCTTAATAGATTTTCTTTCAAAAAATCTTGTTTAATAATGCCAAACTGACTTCACAGTTTGAGATATGGCAAAACTTCTTTGAGAATTGCCTCATATCTCTAGGTATTATGGTTCTTATACTCTCTAATACTTTCTAATCTTGAATTGAGTTCAAGCCATTAAGAATTTAATTCTGTATCATATTTACAATTTGACAATAAAGACATCATATCCTATAAACTTTATTACCAAGAGATATACCTTGAGGCTATATCATTCCTTACTTAGTTTTATTAGTAGCTACATCGTTATTTCATACAGTATTCTCTATATTGATATCAAATTCTCGAGCAAAAGTTATTTTGAAATAAGCTAGAACTCCATGTGAGGACATGGTTACCTATCGAGTTCCACCTATGTGCAAGCCACCGACTTGCCATAAGCAGAAAGCGTTTCTTTCATTCATCTGGAACTTTTGTCTGGAGTTGAAACCTGGCATCAGGATACACGACTTGAGCCAGGAGACCGAATGAGGCCGTCTCACTTGCAGGAGACAGCTTGTCACGTTTCCATTACGAGACGTATTGCCAGTTCGACCGTTCGTGTGGGATATGGGATATTTGGATATTTCAAACATGTGAGGTACAGATTTTTATTTTTTTGCCAATGAGTTGCACAACAGTTGCTTGTGAGACATATATCGTGAGTGATGGTTTCAAACCATTTGCCTTCTTATCAATCATCTTTTCGTAGTCTGTGGCGATGATGCTACTGAATGCCTCATTCCATTGGTCAATGGTCTGTGCTCAGTAAGAATGTACAACACCATCAATGTTCCATAGTGAGCTAAAGACACTTTGCATCAATGGGTCGAAAGCATCTATGGAACAACTTCGGATCTCGATATTTCCCATCAGAAATGAAGGAAATCATTGACCCTTTCATGCAATGCACCTCACACTTCACACATCATGAGAATTTGCTTCATGGAATTGTTAGAGACGAGAGATGGCATATGAGGAACACTACTCTAACCTCATTATTTTCTTTATATCACTGAGAAGAATCACTCCAACATATGATATACATTTTCTTTTTTTTAATGAAAAGAAAACGTATCAATGCTACAGCATGATTATCAATCAACTACCTTTTGACCTGTAAGGTCAGTGGTGAAGCTAGTGACCATGAGACAGTGAAGGGATGAGACAGCCACTATAGAGGGAAAGAGATGGCTATGTCTGAACTCCTACTGTGACATATGGCTGTGATTCCCAAGCTTCTGAGTGCAGAATATAGTCCCTCACGCCACAGACTGAATAGTAAAGTTTGACACTGAAATGCACAATTAGATCCATAATGTTAGGTCGCATACAGTTCGTTGTACACCCGCCCACGGGGTTATGAGCGACGAAGCGACATGCCTTGTTTACTAGGAGCGCTAGTTGCCAGTGATATAATCAGGGTCTTGTATTGTGTCATATGATGTGATGGTGTCGTATGGTGAGTATAGAATGAACGAGCGAATATGCCCCGGGAAGCTAGACAAGTTCACCTGTTGTTTCCATTGTGTTGTTTAATGTGGGCCAGTTATGATGTGGCATCAAAGGAAGTATGACGAGCGTGTCGAGCAGAATTCTGCTATTGAGTTCGAGGACCTATGAGGAAAAATTCAAGCACGCCGATTGCTACAACCAATATTCATGTATATATATATATATATATATATATATGGTAATCACATGTTTACCAAATGGCGTCCTACCTTCGTCTCTTCGATGTGTATCAACTGACTGTTATATTTCTCTCTTGTGTCTCCCCTGATGATGTGACTATTACACGAAAGTGCACTTGGGAACTTATCGTGTTTCATTTTCCCAGTGGACTCAGGAATATCTCGATCACGCGCAAAATTGTGATCCTTTCCAGTATATATACACACACACATATATATATATATATATATATATATATATATATATATATATATATATATATATATATATATATATATATATATATATATATATATATATATATATATACGTGTTCCCCGCTAATAAGACCCTTCCCTTGTCATAAGGTTGTCTATCTAATCTAGTCATGCAGGGGACCATAACGTGCAAGTATATGTTGGAGAGCCAGCTGGTACGAACACTAGACCCATCTGTCACACCTGGAGGTCAGCCTCACCCATTACAACCATCTGTTCTCGTCTGCTGCCCTCTGTGTGCATGCATGTGTGGCTTGATATATTCCTCACGTCTCTAGTCATTAGGTTCACGTAGGAGAGGCCTCGCTGGCTGGGTTAATATCAAGACCTGCTCTCGGAGGAAGGGTTTATTTGGCATATGTTTGCGAGAATGTAGGATTTCCCTTGTGACGAGTGTATTTATGGGTTTAGATCTAAAATTCCCCGTATACATGTCTCCTTTTTCTAAGTCTTGTCTCGTCTCTCCTCTAGTTTCTATCCATGTTTACACCATACTTGAACAAACTGAAGCGTTACATGATCCCTTTTCTCTAGCTAGCGAATCGTATGTGATCTTAATATTCTTATTACTATATTCGAAGATAAGGTCTCATAATGCATTAATCCCTTTCATTCTAGTTTGTTTACTGACATGCTGGTATAGACGTATTAAAAACTTCTGTCTTCGTGACTTTTTATTACCATGAGAATTTAGATTCTCCCACTCTGCATCTGTAGAAGTGACTTCCCACATTATTACTACCTTACCATCAATGAAAAGTGCATGTTTTACTGCTTCATATACCATTCCAATTGCTCCTGTAATGTAATCATTGCATATCTGCTCTGCATGTTTGTGTGTGGTTATAAATTGTGTGTCAGGGGAAAGAATTTTACACTCGTGTTTCTCCGTCTCTTGACCTTGTATATGATGTGCCACGTCTTTGTTGTATGTGCGTATGTGTGTATGTGTGTGTGTGTGTGTGTGTGTGTGTGTGTGTGTACAGATAGAAGAATGGGATCTCATGAGCAAATCAATTACGATGATTACATAATTAAGTAACCTACTGATATCATAGTAATGATTATGTACATTAGAAATATAACAGACGTATGAACGAAATGTAATCTAAAGTAATATCATGACTATGTACTGATAATGGTGGTGACCATGTGATCATGTACATTGGGGTTTCATGACCATATACCATTAGTACTGGTGTTTATATACTGTGGTATTGGTGGCCATGTACTGTGGTACTGGTGGCCATGCACTGTGGTACTGGTGACCATGTACTGTGGTATTGGTGACCATGTACCATGACCATCACCATCCACATCTCTTTACCATCACCACAATCACCATCCTCATCTCTTTACCATCACCACAATCACCATCCTCATCTCTTTACCATCACCACAATCACCAACACCTCTCACCACTGTCACGACAACCTCTCACCACTAACGCCCACACCTCTCACCAACCTAACCCATGCATCTCACCACCACCTCCCACACCTCACACCTCTCACCATCAACACCACCACCAACACCTCATCACCACCATCACCCACATCCCTCACCAACCTCACCTGTGCATCTCACCATCATCATCCACCCCTCCCACTATCACTATCCACACCTCTCACCATCACCAACCGCATCTCTCACCATCAACCACACCTCTCACCATCACCGGCCACACCTCTCACCATCACCATCCACACCTCTCACCATCACCATCCACACGTCTCACCATCATCAGCCACATCTCTCCTCATCACCATCCACACCTCTAACCATCACCAACCACATCTCTCGCCATCACCATCCACACCTCTCATCATCACCAACCACATCTCTCACCATCACCATCCACACCTCTAACCATCACCAACCACATCTCTCACCATCACCATCCACACCTCTCATCATCACCAACCACATCTCTCCTCATCACCAGCCACACCTTTCACCATCACCAGTCATATCTCTCACCATCACAAGCCACACCTCTCACCATCACCATCCACACCTCTCACCATCACCATCCACACCTCTCACTATCACCAGCCACATCTCTCACCATCACCAGCCACACCTCTCACCATCACCAGCCACACCTCTCACCATCACCATCCACACCTCCCACCATCACCATCTACACCTCTCACCATCACCATCCACACCTCTCACTATCACCAGCAACATCTCTCACCATCACCATCCATACCTCTCACCATCACCAGCCACACCTCTCACCATCACCAACCACACCTCTCACCATCACCATCCACACCTCTCACTATCACCATCCATACCTCTCACCATCACCAGCCACACCTCTCATCATCACCAACTATACCTCTCACCATCACCATCCACATCTCTCACCATCACCATCCACAACTCTCACCATCACCAATTACACCTCTCACCATCACCAACCACATCTCTCCTCATCACCAGCCACACCTCTCACCATCACCAGCCACATCTCTCACCATCACCAGCCACACCTCTCACCATCACCAGCCACATCTCTCACCATCACCAACTACACCTCTTACCATCACCAATTACACCTCTCACCATCACCAACCACATCTCTCCTCATCACCAGCCACACCTCTCACCATCACCAGCCACATCTCTCACCATCACCAGCCACACCTCTCACCATCACCAGCCACACCTCTCACCATCACCAGCCACACCTCTCACCACCACAAGCCACACCTCTCACTATCACGAGCCACACCTCTCACTATCAACAGCCACACCTCTCACTTTCACCAGCCACACCTCTCACTTTCACCAGCCACACCTCTCACCATCACCAACCACATCTCACCTCATCACCAGCCACACCTCTCACCATCACCATCCACACCTCTAACCATCACCAACCACATCTCTCACCATCACCATCCACACCTCTCACCATCACCAGCCACACCTCTCACCATCACCATCCACACCTCTCACTTTCACCAGCCACGCCTCTCACCATCACCAGCCACACCTCTCACCATCACCAACCACATCTCTCCTCATCACCAACCACACCTCTCACCATCACCAACCACAACTCTCACCATCACTAACCACAACTCTCACCATCACCAGCCACACCTCTCACCATCACCATCCACACCTCTAACCATCACCAACCACATCTCTCACCATCACCATCCACACCTCTCACCATCACCATCCACACCTCTCACCATCACCAGTCACATCTCTCATTATCACCAGCCACACCTCTCACCATCACCATCCACACCTCTAACCATCACCAACCACATCTCTCACCATCACCATCCACACCTCTCACCATCACCATCCACACCTCTCACCATCACCAGCCACATCTCTCACTATCACCAGTCACATCTCTCACTATCACCAGCCACACCTCTCACCATCACCAGCCACATCTCTCACTATCACTAGTCACATCTCTCACTATCACCAGTCACATCTCTCACTATCACCAGCCACACCTCTCACCATCACCATCCACACCTCTCACCATCACCAGTCACATCTCTCACTCTCACCAGCCACACCTCTCACCATCACCAGTCACATCTCTCACTATCACCAGCCACACCTCTCACCATCACCAGCCACAACTCTCCTCATCACTAACCACACCTCTCACCATCACCAACCACACCTCTCACCATCACCAGTCACATCTCTCACTATCACCAGTCACATCTCTCACCATCACCAGCCACACCTCTCACCATCACCATCCACACCTCTCACCATCACCAGTCACATCTCTCACTATCACCAGTCACATCTCTCACCATCACCATCCACACCTCTCACCATCACCAGTCACATCTCTCACTATCACCAGTCACATCTCTCACCATCACCAGCCACAACACTCTCCCCATCACCATCCACACCTCTCACCATCACAACAAGTCTCACACATCACAAGCCAATCTGAAGGAGAGAGAGGAGAGAGAAGGAGAGTGAGATGAGAGAGAGAGAGAGAGAGAGAGAGAGAGAGAGAGAGAGAGAGAGAGAGAGAGAGAGAGAGAGAGAGTTATTTTAACAAAACCCTGACACCTTTTTGTGTGTCTGGTGTCAAATGTGAAGATTTCATAATGCACAAAATTCTCTCGATATATTTCGGTCTGGCTAAACCATTCGGTATTATATATTGCTCTGTCTTATGCCTTGTTCTCTGTCTACAGTATAACACAATTCATGTGTGTTTTTTTTCCCTCTCTCTCATGTATAATAATGTTCCATTTACTCAATAAACACGAGTCTTGCTTCCATTCAAGAAGTACAGGATACTTTCCATCAAGTGACCTGAAGGTGTATAGTTCGTGCTTACGATACCTTCCTTCACTACCTTTACCAGGTAATCAATACTCAAGTACGCCAGGCTGTTTGCCACAACGAAGCTTGCAAGTTCTTGCGTACGGTACGTAAGCACGTATGTTGTCTGATTTAATGGTTCTTGTATAGCTTGAGAAGATTTCATTAATGACAACGGTATGTACGTAGCTTGGGAGAGCCTTAAAAGAATTCGTTGGAACATATGAGAGTAGTAAACTACCTATTTCCATTTCGAAGCCAAAATGATGGAACGATGATATAAAAAAATGTCTCTCGTCTACGAAAGCAGCAGATATGAAACTCAAAGAGTAGAAATTAACAATAATTCAAAGGGAATTATATAAGTCTGTGTAGAGAAACTAAAAGACTTATGCATCAACGTAATTATAATTATGAAGCTAATATTGCTAAAGAGAGCAAAAGAAATCCAGAGTTCATGGATATATTAGAAGCAAGAGTCATTATCCAGTCAAATGGTCCATTCGTAATGGAATAGGATGACTTAGTCCAAGACAACGAATAAATAGCAAAGATTTTAAAAGATCTTTTTTTTTTTCATCTGTATTTACAGTTGAAGACACAACCTATGCCTGGAATTCAGTTCCATTACTGAGAGTAAAACGTTTTGTGACATACTGATATAAGAGTTAAAGACATACTCAGATAAGCTATATTAGAGGCGAATGGAAGAGGCGTGAAATGAGATAATTGAAGCCATTTGCTACAGGAAAAGTTTCAGAAGAATGGAAGTTTGTTAATGTAACACCCACCATCTTCAAAAAAATTAAATAAATAATTTCCTGGGAAGGAAGGAATTTTTTTTTTTTTTTTAATTTTCCAAAAGAAGGAACAGAGGGGGCCAGGTGAGGATATTCCAAAAAAGGCCTAGTCCTCTGTTCTTAACGCTACCTCGCTAACGCGGGAAATGGCAAATAGTTTAAAAGAAAAAGAAAATTTCCTGGGAAATGTGGTCTAGTTAGCTTAGCGTCTGTAGTTGGTAAACTTACGGAAATCATCATTGAACAAATTGGAGGACCACCACTTCATGAATGACTCACACCATGGTTTTCGAAAGGATCTTTCATGTCTGACGAATTCGCTTAATTTCTTCAATGACAGAACCAACATGTATGATGCGAGTAAAGCATCCATCGAGACTTTCAAAAAGCATTCGGTAAAATTGTACCTTAAAAGTTACTAACAAATGTTGTACTGATGAGTTGTACTTCGGTGACTAGGAAATAAGACGTAAACAAAGAATGGTTGGACGTGACATGTGGTGTGCCTCAAGGATCAGCCACAGAACCGTTTCTGTTTCTCGTATACATCAATGTTACTGACAGTGAACTGCACTGGAAGATATCGACTTTCGCGGACGATACCAAGTTTGGAAATATATCTAAAGCAGATATTGAAAGTCTACATCTTTGAAATGGACCTGGACAAACTGATGGACTGAGCTCAAATATGGCAAATGAATTTTGATATCGAGAAGTGAAAAAAATATACATATAAGTAGCAAGAAATAAGAATGTAAACTACGATTCTGATGTTAGTTCATTGTTCACCAGAATCCATGTTGATGATTTATTGGCATTTTTGGCAGAAGAGCCAAGCAAACACACTTAACCATTACCCACAAGTACCATTTTAGAGCTAATTGAACTATGTCTTAAAGATTGTAAGTTTCAGCTCACTCACTTTTATACACAGCAGTTTGGTATGAGTGTGGGAAATCCTCTCTCAGCATCTTTAAGTAATTCATATATGCCAAAAGTTACGCAAGTAGCAAGTGTACATAAGATGCAGGTAAAACTACGTGGAAATGTAAAATACTGTGTCAAGCGCTTTAGTATAATCACATCATAAGGACTGAGTTCGGGCACAGGAAACCAGAGTATATAATATACCAGTCACCACCGAGCGGGGCTGGCATATTAATTAAGAAACCAATGAAGGGATTAGGTCACAGGTCAACCTTAATGACTTCATCTCTCTCAAGTTACAAACTCAGGTTAACTTATGTCTTGGGAAACATATTAAGAAATAGTTCGCTGATAAAGTTGTTAATAAAGTTTTGACTCATATCAATATCTCTGCGATGTTTGATAAGAGACGTTTCAACAATATATCACTGGGGATAGGGGAGAAAGAATACTTCCCACGTATTCCCTGCGTGTCGTAGAAGGCGACTAAAAGGGGATGGAGCGATGGGGCTGGAAATCCTCCCCTCTCGTTTATAATTTTCCAAAAGAGGGAACGGAGAAAGGGGCCAAGTGAGGATATTCCCTCTAAGGCTCACTCCTCTGTTCTTAACGCTACCTCGCTAACGCGGGATAAGGCGAATATGTATGAAAAGAAAAAGAAAAAAATTCATATATATATATATATATATATATATATATATATATATATATATATATATATATATATATATATATATATATATATATATATATATATATATATATGTATGTACAAAGGCAAAGGGGATTAAGAGTGAGTGCTCAAATTACAGAGGTATAAGTTTGTTGAGTATTCCTGGTAAATTATATGGGAGGGTATTGATTGAGAGGGTGAAGGCATGTACAGAGCATCAGATTGGGGAAGAGCAGTGTGGTTTCAGAAGTGGTAGAGGATGTGTGGATCAGGTGTTTGCTTTGAAGAATGTATGTGAGAAATACTTAGAAAAGCAAATGGATTTGTATGTAGCATTTATGGATCTGGAGAGGGCATATGATAGAGTTGATAGAGATGCTCTGTGGAAGGTATTAAGAATATATGGTGTGGGAGGAAAGTTATTAGAAGCAGTGAAAAGTTTTTATCGAGGATGTAAGGCATGTGTACGTGTAGGAAGAGAGGAAAGTGATTGGTTCTCAGTGAATGTAGGTTTGCGGCAGGGGTGTGTGATGTCTCCATGGTTGTTTAATTTGTTTATGGATGGGGTTGTTAGGGAGGTGAATGCAAGAGTTTTGGAAAGAGGGGCAAGTATGAAGTCTGTTGGGGATGAGAGAGCTTGGGAAGTGAGTCAGTTGTTGTTCGCTGATGATACAGCGCTGGTGGCTGATTCATGTGAGAAACTGCAGAAGCTGGTGACTGAGTTTGGTAAAGTGTGTGGAAGAAGAAAGTTAAGAGTAAATGTGAATAAGAGCAAGGTTATTAGGTACAGTAGGGTTGAGGGTCAAGTCAATTGGGAGGTGAGTTTGAATGGAGTAAAACTGAAGGAAGTGAAGTGTTTTAGATATCTGGGAGTGGATCTGGCAGCGGATGGAACCATGGAAGCGGAAGTGGATCATAGGGTGGGGGAGGGGGCGAAAATCCTGGGGGCCTTGAAGAATGTGTGGAAGTCGAGAACATTATCTCGGAAAGCAAAAATGGGTATGTTTGAAGGAATAGTGGTTCCAACAATGTTGTATGGTTGCGAGGCGTGGGCTATGGATAGAGTTGTGCGCAGGAGGATGGATGTGCTGGAAATGAGATGTTTGAGGACAATGTGTGGTGTGAGGTGGTTTGATCGAGTGAGTAACGTAAGGGTAAGAGAGATGTGTGGAAATAAAAAGAGCGTGGTTGAGAGAGCAGAAGAGGGTGTTTTGAAGTGGTTTGGGCACATGGAGAGGATGAGTGAGGTAAGATTGACCAAGAGGATGTATGTGTCGGAGGTGTAGGGAACAAGGAGAAGAGGGAGACCAAATTGGAGGTGGAAAGATGGAGTGAAAAAGATTTTGTGTGATCGGGGCCTGAACATGCAGGAGGGTGAAAGGAGGGCAAGGAATAGAGTGAATTGGAGCGATGTGGTATACCGGGGTTGACGTGCTGTCAGTGGATTGAAGCAGTGCATGTGAAGCGTCTGGGGTAAACCATGGAAAGCTGTGTAGGTATGTATATTTGCGTGTGTGGACGTATGTATATACATGTGTATGGGGGGGGGGGTTGGGCCATTTCTTTCGTCTGTTTCCTTGCGCTACCTCGCAAACGCGGGAGACAGCGACAAAGTATAATACAAAAAAAAAATATATATATATATATATATATTTCTACAAGCTCTTCACCATTTCCATTTACAACACTGAACACCCCATGTATACCAATTATTCCCTCAACTGCCACATTACTCACCTTTGCAATCAAATCACCCATTGCTATAACCCGGTCTCGTGCATCAAAACCACTAACACACTCATTCAGCTGCTCCTAAAACACTTGCCTCTCATGATCTTTCTTCTCATGCCCAGGTGCATATGCACCAATAATCACCCGTCTCTCTCCATCAACTTTCAGTTTTACCCATATTAATCGAGAATTTACTTTCTTACATTCTATCACATACCCCTACAAAAATGGGAAATGGTGAAGAGCTTGTAGATTTATGTGCTGAAAAAGGACTGGTGATTGGGAATACCTGGTTTAAAAAGCGAGATATATATAAGTATACGTATGTAAGTAGGAGAGATGGCCAGAGAGCGTTATTGGATTACGTGTTAATTGACAGGCGCGCGAAAGAGAGACTTTTGGATGTTAATGTGCTGAGAGGTGCAACTGGAGGGATGTCTGATCATTATCTTGTGGAGGCTAAGGTGAAGATTAGTATGGGTTTTCAGAAAAGAAGAGTGAATGTTGGGGTGAAGCGGGTGGTGAGAGTAAGTGAGCTTGGGAAGGAGACTTGTGTGAGGAAGTACAAGGAGAGACTGAGTACAGAATGGAAAAAGGTGAGAACAATGGAAGTAAGGGGAGTGGGGGAGGAATGGGATGTATTTAGGGAATCAGTGATAGATTGCGCAAAAGATGCTTGTGGCATGAGAAGAGTGGGAGGTGGGTTGATTAGAAAGGGTAGTGAGTGGTGGGATGAAGAAGTAAGATTATTAATGAAAGAGAAGAGAGAGGCATTTGGACGATTTTTGCAGGGAAAAAATACAATTGAGTGGGAGATGTATAAAAGAAAGAGACAGGAGGTCAAGAGAAAGGTGCAAGAGGTGAAAAAGAGGGCAAATGAGAGTTGGGGTGAGAGAGTATCATTAAATTTTAGGGAGAATAAAAAGATGTTCTGGAAGGAGGTAAATAAAGTGCGTAAGACAAGTGAGCAAATGGGAACTTCAGTGAAGGGCGCAAATGGGGAGGTGAAAACAAGTAGTGGTGATGTGAGAAGGAGATGGAGTGAGTATTTTGAAGGTTTCTTGAATGTGTTTGGTGATAGAGTGGCAGATATAGGGTGTTTTGGTCGAGGTGGTGTGCAAAGTGAGAGGGTTAGGGAAAATGATTTGGTAAACAGAGAAGAGGTAGTAAAAGCTTTGCGGAAGATGAAAGCCGGCAAGGCAGCATGTTTGGATGGTATTGCAGTGGAATTTATTAAAAAAGGGGGTGACTGTATTATTGACTGGTTGGTAAGGTTATGTAATGTATGTATGACTCATGGTGAGGTGCCTGAGGATTGGCGGAATGCGTGCATAGTGCCATTGTACAAAGGCAAAGGGGATAAGAGTGAGTGCTCAAATTACAGAGGTATAAGTTTGTTGAGTATTCCTGGTAAATTATATGGGAGGGTATTGATTGAGAGGGTAAAAGGCATGTACAGAGCATCAGATTGGGGAAGAGCAGTGTGGTTTCAGAAGTGGTAGAGGATGTGTGGATCAGGTGTTTGCTTTGAAGAATGTATGTGAGAAATACTTAGAAAAGCAAATGGATTTGTATGTAGCATTTACGGATCTGGAGAAGGCATATGATAGAGTTGATAGAGATGCTCTGTGGAAGGTATTAAGAATATATGGTGTGGGAGACAAGTTGTTAGAAGCAGTGAAAAGTTTTTATCGAGAATGTAAGGCATGTGTACGTCCAGGAAGAGAGGAAAGTGATTGGTTCTCAGTGAATGTAGGTTTGCGGCAGGGGTGTGTGATGTCACCATGGTTGTTTAATTTGTTTATGGATGGGGTTGTTAGGGAGGTAAATGCAAGAGTTTTGGAAAGAGGGGCAAGTATGAAGTCTGTTGGGGATGAGAGAGCTTGGGAAGTGAGTCAGTGGTTGTTCGCTGATGATACAGCGCTGGTGGCTGATTCATGTGAGAAACTGCAGAAGCTGGTGACTGAGTTTGGTAAAGTGTGTGAAAGTAGAAAGTTAAGAGTAAATGTGAATAAGAGCAAGGTTATTAGGTACAGTAGGGTTGAGGGTCAAGTCAATTGGGAGGTAAGTTTGAATGGAGAAAAACTGGAGGAAGTAAAGTGTTTTAGATATGTGGGAGTGGATCTGGCAGCGGATGGAACCATGGAAGCGGAAGTGGATCATAGGGTGGAGGAGGGGGCGAAAATCCTGGGAGCCTTGAAGAATGTGTGGAAGTCGAGAACATTATCTCGGAAGGCAAAAATGGCTATGTTTGAAGGAATAGTGGTTCCAACAATGTTGTATGGTTGCGAGGCGTGGGCTATGGATAGAGTTGTGCGCAGGAGGATTGATGTGCTGGAAATGAGATGTTTGAGGACAATGTGTGGTGTGAGGTGGTTTGATCGAGTAAGTAACGTAAGGGTAAGAGAGATGTGTGGAAATAAAAAGAGTGTGGTTGAGAGAGCAGAAGAGGGTGTTTTGAAATAGTTTGGGCACATGGAGAGAATGAGTGAGGAAAGATCGACCAAGAGGATATATGTGTCGGAGGTGGAGGGAACGAGCAGAAGTGGGAGACCAAATTGGAGGTGGAAAGATGGAGTGAAAAAGATTTTGTGTGATCGGGGCCTGAACATGCAGGAGGGTGAAAGGAGGGCAAGGAATAGAGTGAATTGGAGCGATGTGGTATACCGGGGTTGACGTGCTGTCAGTGGATTGAAGCAAGGCATGTGAAGCGTCTGGGGTAAACCATGGAAAGCTGTGTAGGTATGTATATTTGCGTGTGTGGACGTATGTATATACATGTGTATGGGGGGGGGGGTTGGGCCATTTCTTTCGTCTGTTTCCTTGCGCTACCTCGCAAAGTATAATAATAAAAAAAAAAAATATATATATATATATATATATATATATATATATATATATCCAAATTTTCTTTTGCAGCTGAATCTTGATCCACTGCTTCATGAGAACTGAGTCTGGGTTTCCATAAACATATGAGCTACAAACTCAGCCTGACACTTCCCGAAACTCAAAAGTTCAGCAATTTTTGTTTATGGTGTAAACTTCTGACAAGGGTATCGCGCCTCTTACACGCTCCCCTGAACTTGTTTCATGAGGTGATAACATTACTGCTTCATAACTCTGTCTTAAGACTGGGGAAACTTGGGCGCAGGCAGTCTCTCTCTCTCTCTCTCTCTCTCTCTCTCTCTCTCTCTCTCTCTCTCTCTCTCTCTCTCTCTCTCTCTCTCTCTCTCTCTCTCTCTTCATCTGTTCCAGTGCAGGTACAGTCCCTCCCTTCACCTCCTGTCACTTTTTTTTTTTTCTTTTAGTTTCTTGATGGTTAAAGGATGCGAAGAAAGAGGTGGGACAGGGGAGGAAGGGATAGTTTGGAATGGAACAGAGGACTGGAGTGTGTGCTGGTGTAGGACGTACGTTTTCCGATGCATGTGAGTAATTGCTTGGGAAACATGGTTCTGATACCTTATCAATACAGGTTGTCCCCCAAAAAAACGTACTCACCTTTTGACACCCTATAACTCACTGAATTTTTTTCCTTCTATTTTTCAGATCCTAAAAAAGAAAAAAAAATATCAGTGAGTTATAAGGTGTCAAAAAGTGAGTACATTTTTTTTTAGGGGACACTGAGTGCATCACCAATGTATCATCTTTTGTATTTTGGAAGTTGGGATGTCTCAACTAAGTTGAACATTGTTCACTGTGTACATCGACGAATGACTTGGATCCTTGCTAAGAGTTCTGAGGCTTCGACGAAACCAAAGATGTTCCATATTTGTATTGTTGTCAAGATGTTGAATTTATCTATAGTTTGTATCTTCCTTGTCTTCAAATCTCTACAATAATTTCTCGACTGAGTCCTACATATGGGCCAACTAGATTCATCCTTAATCTTGTGCTATTCAACAGAGTTTTCAAGTGCTGGGGTAAAAGTCATTGAGACAAATCGCAAAGCCTTATTTTGTAGCCTCTGTAACTTCAGCATGTGTGGTTACGGAGGTGAGGAACGTCGTTATAGGTGAGTACGTGTGGAAACGTATCATCATGGTCTTGACCAAGTGTGATTTCTGACACTGTGAATGTTGCTGGGATCTGTATTTCCTTTCTCTCTCTCTCTCTCTCTCTCTCTCTCTCTCTCTCTCTCTCTCTCTCTCTCTCTCTCTCTCTCTCTCTCTCTCTCTCTGATACCTTATCAATACAGGGTGTCCCCCCAAAAAATGTACTCACCTTTTGACTCCTTATAACTCACTGAACTTTTTTCCTTCTATTTTTCAGATCTCTCTCTCTCTCTCTCTCTCTCTCTCTCTCTCTCTCTCTCTCTCTCTCTCTCTCTCTCTCTGTTGTTCATGCCGTTCTCACTTTACCTCCCTGATACTACGAGTACGAAACCGTAAGTCTCTCTCTACGTCCGTGATTATCTCGAGTCTGCTCCGGGGTACACGCACCTCAGGCTTACAGTTTACAACAACTTCATTGATGGTTGTCAAAGTGGTCAGTATTTTCCCCCTTTCGTATGTGGAAGGAAAATCTAATTCTCCCTCATTTCGCTCCAAGACTTATTATGGACTCTGAGTAATTCAATAAAACTTACGATTTCTTTCAATGGGCGTAAGACGGAAAATCTAAGATTAAATATTCTCTATAATTCTTCAGTAAGGCTTAGTGAGCCTCCTTGTATCATTACAAATGCATACTTGATGTAAATGTGTAAATTCTGAGTTTTGTGGTTGTTTATCGCCGTTAGAGTCTGCCATAAAGTTAGTTTTCACAACGTCTGGTGGCACATCAGCACTATAGTGGTCTTATGGTGCCGGACCATTCCCTCCTCTGAAACCTGCGATGTTTGTCAGACCTACAATAACAGTTGGCACGGCGCTATCTCTTGCTCTTGATGACGCCAGTACGACAGCCCTTTCCACACTCACTGCCAGTACGACAGTTCTTCCCAGACTTCCTACCAGTACGACAGTTCTTCCCAGACTCACTGCCAGTACGACAGTTCTTCCCAGACTTCCTACCAGTACGACAGTTCTTCCAAGACTCACTGCCAGTACGACAGTTCTTCCCACACTCATTGCCAGTACGACAGTTCTTCCCAGACTTCCTACCAGTACGACAGTTCTTCCCAGACTCACTGCCAGTACGACAGTTCTTCCCAGACTCACTACCAGTACGACAGTTCTTCCCAGACTTCCTACCAGTACGACAGTTCTTCCCAGACTCACTGCCAGTACGACAGTTCTTCCCACACTCATTGCCAGTACGACAGTTCTTCCCAGACTTCCTACCAGTACGACAGTTCTTCCCAGACTCACTGCCAGTACGACAGTTCTTCCCAGACTCACTGCCACTACGACAGTTCTTCCCAGACTCACTGCCAGTACGACAGCTCTTCCCAGACTTACTGCCATTGCGACAGTTCTTCCCAGACTCACTGCCAGTACGACAGCTCTTCCCAGAATTACTGCCAGTACGACAGTTCTTCCCAGACTCACTGCCAGCACGACAGTTCTTCCCAGACTTCCTGCCAGTATAACAGTTCTTCCCAGACTTACTGTCCGTATGACAGTTCTTTCCAGACTCACTGCCAGTACGACAGTTCTTCCCAGACTCACTGTCAGTACGACAGTTCTTCCCAGACTTCCTACCAGTGCGACAGTTCTTTCCAGACTCACTGCCAGTACGACAGCTCTTTCCACACTCGCTGCCAGTACGACAGTTCTTCCCAGACTCACTGCCAGTACGACAGATCTTCCCAGACTTCCTGCCAGTACGACAGATCTTTCCAGACTCACTGCCAGTACGACAGTTCTTCCCAGACTCACTGCCAGTACGACAGTTCTTCCCAGACTTCCTGCCAGTACGACAGATCTTTCCAGACTCACTGCCAGTACGACAGTTCTTCCCAGACTCACTGCCAGTACGACAGTTCTTCCCAGACTTCCTGCCAGTACGACAGATCTTTCCAGACTCACTGCCAGTACGACAGTTCTTCCCAGACTCACTGCCAGTACGACAGTTCTTCCCAGACTTACTGCCAGTACGACATTTCTTTCCAGACTTCCTACCAGTACGACAGTTCTTCCCAGACTTACTGCCAGTACGACAGTTCTTTCCAGACTCCCTGCCAGTACGACAGCTCTTCCCAGACTCACTGGCAGTACGACAGTTCTTCCCAGACTCACTGCCAGCACGACAGCTCCTCCCAGACTTACTGCCAGTACGACAGTTCTTCCCAGGGTAACTGGGAGGAGTGTGGTGGGGAAACTAACGCGGAATTTGTTTTCCAGTATTCAGTATCAGGTCATCTTCAGGCAAGCAAAACACTCTTCCTATTTCTCTCACATTCTCTCTGAGAGCCAGCAAGATTCCACTGCCTCAATATCTATTTTCCTCTTCCATCACCTCTCCCTCCACGTCCTATGTAGTATACCTAACGGCTGAGTAAGTCGTCCCCAACGCATTTGTTTTTCCCCTGGAGGCAACGCTGCGTGTTGCTGAGGAAACACAAACTCTGGTATTGCCATAAGCTCTATAGGATACTTCCATAACCTTGATGGCATACATCGCAACAGACCCAGCTGGTTTTTATTGTGGTCTCAACCCACACACACACACGCACACACTTTCTACTGGAATATATCATCAATACACTCGAGAATTTCACCCTGCATTGCTGACCCTTGCTAACGAGGGAATGAGATACTGCAGTTGGTTATTTATGGTCTGCCCAGACCTAACTATATCAGCAGCATAATTACCGTCGTTCGGGGCTCTTTTTATGGCACGGCTTCATGCTATTAGCGAGGGGGTTATGGCCCACGGTCGTGGGGAGAGGCGGGAAGGGCGGAGGTGGGCCATGGGGGGTTGAGGCATTAAGGGGTGAGGGAAAAGAGCGGGAGGGAGGGAGGGTGAGGGAGAAGAGTTTGGAAATAGATGAGAAAGAGAGATAGATAGATAGATAGATAGATAGATAGAGAGAGAGAGAGAGAGAGAGAGAGAGAGAGAGAGAGAGAGAGAGAGAGAGAGAGAGAGAGAGAGGAGATTTACATGGGGAAGTTAGAAAAGCTACACGAAATGGGGTGTACATAAGATCCACAAGAAAACATATGTTCACTACCCACCACGACTAAACTCCTTATATAGGTACACCTGTCACAGACAACGGCCGATTAAGATACGTCAAAAAAGCAAAGGAGCTTAGCAATGAGCTGTGGGAAAGGTATCCAACCTTTTGAAAGATACCAGCATATCTAGGTCCTCGTCTGCTTACATCTGTGGAGGGCTACCGAACCTTCCCTCACCACCACCACCACCACGCCCTTTCACTCTTCATACCACATCTTCCCTTAACACCACCACTCCCTCCCTTTCTGGCAACTACACCATCTCTCAACACAACCACTCCCTCTGGTCCTGACTACCACACCCTCTCTCCCCATAGCACTTCATTGCCAACATCCCCTCCCTCCTATGCCACCATACCCTGACCGGCGTAATGTATTGTTCAGTGGTTTAACCACTCAACCCAGCTATAACTTCTAGAATGCCGGCACAACCCTCCCGTTGAATTATCTATAGTATATAAGAGTGAGCAAGTATGTGTGTGTATGTGTGTGTGTGTGTGTGTGTGTGTGTGTGTGTGTGTATCCCTTAGACATACCTGAATTTCTTGATCAGTCAGCACCAAATTTGACACGGCGGCTCATTAGGACGTGAGGAAAGTCATGGGGGATGTTGAGGTTTACGACTCCAATCTGATATTATAAGAGAGAAGGGTATCTGCTCCTCTAGATTTGTTATAGTCATCTATGACATTTTCCATATTTCTTGATCTGTCAGAACCAAAGTTGACACAGTGACTCAATATGACACGAAGAAGACCATATTTCTTGATAAGTCTCCCCAAGATCTGATACAGTATTATAGGATGATATGGAGATGTAGAAATGCTCGTGACGCTATCTCCAATTTCTCTCGAACAGCATAGCTTTGAAATTCTCATCCTCCCATTGTCTCTCATTCTTGTATAACCTTTTCTACCTTGAAGAGTCGGTTCTACAGACACGTACGGAAAATTATTTATTTACTCTCTCTCTTCCTTTTATTTCTTTCACCCGAGAAGGGGCTTTGGCTGGGGCGTATTTCATTGTAAAGGAGAATGTCATGTGGGGGTTCATAACATGAGGATGGACATAGTGGTTGGGAAGTTGGATCGTTTGGACAGTTTGTATCCGCGATCTGATGTTCATCTGTTCGTAACACGTATCCATATTTCTTGACACAATGATACACGATTGCATGAGGAAGGTCGTGGAGGGAGGAGATGATAAACCCTCCCATCTAATTGCATACACGGAGGTAAATTCAAATTATATCAATGCACTAATTACTTTTTCTCAACTCTTGACCAGTTAGGACCAAACAATTCACGGTCATACGAAGCAATGTGAGGAAGATCATGAAAGGAGAGGCTTCTGATATTTCATTCTTAAGCGAGCATTCTTATTCTTCCTTAAAAACGTGTTTTTGTTTTTCTTATTTTACACCTCCATCAGACGGGTACTCCAGCTTCTATAATGATATAATATATTTTCATAAAGTATATCACCCAATAGCTAGTAATATCTATCCTGCTTAGGAAATGGATGACGTATTGGCACCTGTATATGGGGGTTAGTAATCGTGCTGCTGACACCTTCCTTGGCTTGTCTACAGACAGAGGATGGACTTACAGATACGATCAGTATCTTTTTTTTTTTTTCTATATTGCAAGAAACGACTACAGTGGCACAAAGAAGAAAAAACAAAGATACTCTGAAAAGAAAATATTGTAAATGAGGCAGGAGACAATCCAAAACTTTCCAACTTCAGGATCACATTGCTAGTTAAAGAGCAGGGAATCAGAGGGAAGAGTTTGAGGGGAAGACGTAATGATATGCGAGGCAATGAATAACGGACCCAAAAGTGCTTTCATGGTGAAAGACACTACAGCCCCAATACCAGAGATGGAGTGAGGAGGAGGTGTTAGAAAACATCCAACCCACTAGAAGATTAATTGACAAAATACTAAAGGATATTGACGCATGTGAAGCTCATAGTCTTGCGGAAATTTCATCATGTGTGTTGGAGATGTGTTATGAGACACTGGACAAGCCTCTTGAAACAGTTCAAGATGTCGCTTGAGAAAGTCACAATATCAAAGGAGCGGAATAGGGCAAAGATTTTGCAATAACGTAGACTGAGAAGAGATTATGAACTTCAAACTGGCCTCCCTGAAGAGTTTTTGGTCTCTAAGATATCGGAATAATCAGAATGGAAGTGGGTGATATCCGGCTGAAGAAGAATCTCCTAAGTGTAAGACAAGATGGTTTCAGGGAGAGGAACGCATAAGCAATGAACTTCTTAGATTTCTACAAAAGAGTGAGCTCAGGATAGGATGAAGAAAGAAAAATGAGTACATTGTTTTCATCAGCAATGCCAGGTAGTATTTCACACTCTGCCATATGGAAGGAGGAGGATGAAGAACCTGGATCACCATGCAGGGATAAGGGGAAGTCTTCCTCAATGAATAGATCGTTCAAGTGTGAGGAAATAATGGACGCATGTCAGGGAAACCTCCTCGTAATAAGCTGTCATCATTGGAATGCCGCAAGGCCGTGTTCTTGATCTATGTTAGGTGATTGAAAGATGATAAGTAAATGAAAAGAAGTAAAGGATTGCATCATATTACAAGGGAATCTAAACAAACTCCAAATTTGGTCTGATATTTGGATGATAACATTCATCTCGATCTAATATACGAAATGAGGATGGTTAAGTTGAAACAAGGCCTCACTATGACTATTATTGTACCTAGCAAGAGATGAGCTGTGGGAATATGTGGATTATGTGCACGAGAGAAATATGGGCGTCAACAACGTTCCTAAATTGTCACCAGAGTCCTACCTTTGGAGAATAGTCAAGGAGACCAACTCTCTGCTGGCAAATATCAGAATTACATTCAGGTGTATTGCTAAGGCAATACTCAGCCAACTATCAATATCTCACATGAGGGCAGAACTACAATATACTTCTCAAGTTTGATCCACTTAGCTAAAGGACTAAGTGATAATAAGGAAGGTACAGAGGAGGATACTAAGAATGGCACCAGATTCAAGGGAGCTGAGTTACAAGGATTGGCTAGAGGCTGTAAATTTGCACACGGAGAAGGAGAGAAGAGCTAGAGATGACTAGCTTCGTGACGTGGTTGGTGAATAGTACTTTGAAAGATGTAAGGACAGAACAATTAGAGGACATAACATGAAAGTTAGCAAGAATTTTTGTTAACAATGATGTGATGAATTATTCTTAAGAGACTGGCTGAACGAAACAGAAAGAAAAAATAGAAAATGCGAATCGAATATGATCTTCGGTAGTGTAGCAGTTAGCGTCCCCCATTGTGAGGCATTCACGGGGTCGCTTAAGTTGAGTACATTAATTCCATTCCTGGTTGTGGCAATTGGTCCACAGTCAACACAACTGTTAATTCACCCTTAGATTTTGTTCGAAAGATTGGATACCTGGCTCTTTGTCAACCTTTCTTCACTCATTCTCTCCATGTATCCAAACCATATCAACACACCCTCTTATGCTCTCTCAACCACACTCTCTATATTACCACACACCTCTCTTACCCTTTCATTACTTACTCGATCAACCCACCTCACACCACATATTGTCCTCACATATTTAATTTCCAACACATCCACCCTCCTCTGTACAACCCTACCTATAGCCCATGCCTCGCAACAAAATAATATTGTTTCCTTCAAACATACCCATTTTCACTCTCTGATATTACGTTCTCTCCATACATTTTCAATCGTTACCAGAACCCTTGCTCCTCCCCCACCCTATGATTCAATTCAACCTCCATTGTTCCAGTCGCCGCTAAGTCTACTTCCAGATATCTAAAACACTTAACTTCCTCCAATTTTTTCCATTCAAATTCACATCCCTACTAACTTGTCCCTCAACTCTCCTGAACCTAATAACCTTGCTCTTATGTGATCATACATACTCTCAACTCTGCCCTTCCACACATTTTTCCAAACAGTCAGCAACTTCTGCAGTTTCTCCAAAACTATTGCATTTTCCTCCCTAACCACCTGATCCATAAACAAATTAAACAGCCACGTAGACATCACACAGCCTGACGTAAACCGACATTCAATGGGAACCAATCACTTTCCTGTCTTCCTACTCGTATACATGCCTTACACCCTTGATAAAAGACTTTTCACTACTTCTAACAGCTTACCACCCACGCCGTATACTCTTAAGACCTTCCACAAAGCATCTCTAACAACCCTATCATATGTCTTCCCCAGATCCATAAATGTCACACACAAATCCACCTTTTTTTCTAAATATCTCTCACATATTTTCTTAAAAAAAAAACCCTGATCCACACATCCTCTACCACTTCTGAAACCACACTGCGCTTCCCCAATCTGATGCTCTGTACATGCCTTCACCCTCTCAATCAACACCCTCCCATACAATTTTCCACTAATACTCAACAAACTTATGCCTATGTAGTTTGAACACTGATCTTTATCCCATCTACCTTTGTACAATGGCACTAAACATGCATTCTGCCAATCCTCATGTACTTCACCATGATCCATACATACAATGAATATCCTTACCAACCAATCAACAACATAGTCACCCCCTTTCTTAATAAATTCAACTGCAATACCATCTAAACCCGCCGCCTTGCCAGATTTCATTTTCCGCAAGGCCTTCACCACATCTCTATTTACCAAACCACTCTTCCAGACTCTCTCCCTTTGCACACCATCCCGACGAAAACACCCTACATCTGCCACTCTATCATCAAACACATTCACCAAATCTTTAAAGTACTCACTCCATCTCCTCACTTCATCACTAACTGTTATCACTTACCCTTGCCACCTTCACCGTTGTTCCCATTTGTTGTCTTGTCTTACGCACTTTATTGACCTTCTAAAACATTTTTTTATTCCCCCTAAAGTTTAATTATACTCTCGTCGTAACTCTCATTTGCCCTCTTTTTCAGCCCTTGCACCTTCCTCTTGACTTCCTGCAACTTCCTTTTATACATCTCCCGGTCATACACACTCCTTCCTTGCAAGTATCGTCCAAATGCCTCTCTTTCCTTTTCACTGACAACTTTACTTCTTCATCCTACCACTCACTATCCTTTTTAAGCTTCCCACCTCCCACCTTTCTTATGCCACATACATATCTTGCACATGCCAGCACTGCTTCTCTAAATACATCCATTCCACACCCACTCAGCTCACGACTTTTGCACTCACCTTTTGCCATTCTACACTCAATCTCGCCTGATACTTCTTCACACAAGTCTCCTTTCCCAAGCTCACTTACTCTCACCACTCTCTTCCCCCCAACATTCTCTCTTCATTTCTGAAAACCTCTACAAATCTACACCTTCGCCTCCACAATGTAGTGATCAGATATCTCTCCAGCTGCTCCTTTCAGCCACATTAACATACAAAAGTCTCTCTTTTACTCGCCTATCAATTAACACGTAATCTAATAATGCCCTTTGACCATCTCTCCTACTCACATACGTACACTTATATACATTTCTCTTCTTAAACCAGGTATTCCCAATCACCAGTCTTTTTTCAGCGCACAGATCTACAAGCTCTTCATTTACAACACTTAACACCCCATGTACACCAATTTACCCTCAACTGACACATTATTCACATTCGCATTTAAATCACCTATCACTAACACTTGGTCTCGTGCATCAAAACTGCTGACACACTCATTCAGTTTCTCCCATACCTCAACCTTGGCCAGGTGCCTATTCTATCGACCAACCCGTAGGAGTGGATGAACAGCTGGGTTAACCGTGGACCGATTGCCGCTACCAGGATTCGAAGCTTTGCGCTGAACTCTAAGTGACCCGTGAATACGTTAAGGTCATTAACGCTAACCGCTACACCACGGAGGTCCATTACGTAAAATCTAAAACACCAGATGAAGCGCGTAAAACATCTAGAAAATAACCCACAAATAAAGGCAAGCACAAAAATATTACCTACATCTATCCTTGTTTTATCCCAAGGCCACTTAAATACCTCGTGACAATACCATCTATTCATCTTCGGATAACAAAAAAAAAACACAGTTTAAATTTCCAGTAAACCTGAAGAACAAAACCTCTCCCTGAAGAGCCTTTTCGAGTCTCTGATAGTCAAGAGGCTGACTTTACGAGGCTCCGGTAATCGAATCCCGAGCATTTACTGCTGAAAAGAAACAAAGATCGTAAGGTATGTGGCAGGTCGAACATAGCGGCCTAGAATATCTCCCGTGATCCTAAGATTTTGGACAGTACTTGTCAATGTGAGTAAACAAAGGAGTGTCCAATACTGTGCTTGTAAGGTTATGTGACCCTCTGGGTGAGAGTGTTGGTCTAAGAGAAGGAAGGGGTAAGGTAATACAATACACTTGTTATGATCCAGGTTGTACTACGAGTTGGTAATACGTGAATCGTATACCAGTTCCCGTCTCCATGAGTAAACAAAGGAGTGTCCAATACTGTGCTTGTAAGGTTATGTGACCCTCTGGGTGAGAGTGTTGGTCTAAGAGAAGGAGGGGGTAAGGTAATACAATACACTTGTTATGATCCAGGTTGTACTACGAGTTGGTAATACGTGAATCGTATACCAGTTCCCGTCTCCATGAGTAAACAAAGGAGTGTCCAATACTGTGCTTGTAAGGTTATGTGACCCTCTGGGTGAGAGTGTTGGTCTAAGAGAAGGAGGGGGTAAGGTAATACAATACACTTGTTATGATCTAGGTTGTACTACGCGTTGGTAATACGTGAATCGTATACCAGTTCCCATCTCCGTGATCTTGCTAGTGTGCTGAGAACACTACTGCAGTGTGTTATCTTGGGAACCTTCCTACTCATGAACACATGACTTTACCTCATTCCAGTATCCTGTAACTTTTCGTATGTCACGGATTCGTAGATCTGAAGCGTCTGGCTCCAGAAGCGTTCCGAAAGCTGTTGCGTGTGTCTCCAGGCGTGTTCCGATATCTGTTGCATCTGCCAGAGCCCCTACTGTTGTTCATTTGCTATGTACTAATGACGTATGTTAACGGAGACGTAGAAAACCCGTCTTTGTCATCATGTGTTTAGACCTGGTCTTCTATCTTCCTTCACCCAACACCTCACTGCCTTCATCTTTATTCTGTTTCCTTTCATTTACCTGTATGTACAAGATAGATCATTCGCCTTTTAAATGATCAAATAAAAAGCTATGGAAATGTACGCTTAACAGTCCATAATCTTTGAAGAGATATTGGAAAGGTTGCTAACTTAAGTGTAAATAAAAGGTACGAGGTTGTGGACGAAAGCAGGAAAAGTAAAAGGGGCAAAGAGAAGATGATAAAGAAAGAGAGACATGATGGGTAAATGAAACGTAAAAGTGAAAATCCTACGCACTTTATAAGCAAATGTTTATTTGACTTCTTGTTTGTAAATGTCCTTATGGTGTCTGACCTGCTGGTGATTGTCCAATTGTAGAGTCTTATTCACGTGGGTTTAACCTTCAAATATCGTCTTTCCATGTGCAACTTGGCGGGGTCTACATTATGTGACAAGGTTTCGTTTGCATATTTGTAAAGTGTGTGTGTGTGTGTGTGTGTGTGTGTGTGTGTGTGTGTGTGTGTAATGTACAAGCAGCACAAATGCATAGATTTAAATTTCTAGCATTTTACTACGACGTCAAATGATTGAATGGTCTAAAAAACTGGCGAATGCCATTAAACATCAACAGATGTTAGCTGTTGCAAGTACGAAACTTCAACAAGGAATTCAATTATGAGCTGATGGTCTGCAAGATAAAGGACACTTTGTGTGTGAGGGATCTAGGGGTCGCTGTCTCGAACAACTTCAAATTCTTTCAGCATTTTAAAGAAGCTGCTAAGAAAGCATATACAATGCTGTAATTTATGAACAGAAAAACTTTACAGACAGGAGCAAAGGCATGACTTGATATTGCCATTAAACCTGTTTAGTTCGACCACACCTTGAATACGCAGAACAGCTTCGCCCACACCTGTCATGATTTTCTTAAATTGGAAGCAGCGAAACCAATAACAACAATAATGAATTTTTCTTTACATAATGAGCCATATGACGTCAGACTGCTAGAACTGAATTATTCCTCTAAGTAAGGCGCGGCTCCGAAGCAAATAAATAAAATGTTTTAGAATAATGAAGGGATTCAACAACGTCGATGTTGAAAATTTCTTTACGATCGTGCTAATACAACCAACGAGAGAAGAGAGACTAAAACGTAGAGGCTACAGACTTAATCTGGATTGCACGAATTTTATCTTTATCAAAGATGTAAAGTGACGCGCTCAATAAGCTCCCAGGACAGAGCAGCACTGTTTATGTTTTCAAAATTAAGCTTGAGCATCACCTGTCATTCTTCGGTATTGCATTATTCCTTCAATCATCATAAGGTATACAATCATAGAGTATATTATGCTACCTTTTCAGCCAGTGATCTCGCTCTGATTTGCTGCGACAACTTGTCGTTGTTGATCAACTTGTGTCGCCTGCGTTACGGGAAGAAGAGGTGGGAGCATCCCTCCACATCAGGAGTAATAGAAACGTGGTGAGTCGTAAGGTTGGAGCTGACGCGGGAAACGGCGATCAAGTATGAGATATATATATATATATATATATATATATATATATATATATATATATATATATATATATATATATATATATATATATAATGCATATGAACGCTCACTTCCATAGAACATGCAATCCTACAACAGCCAGGCTCGAACCCTTGACCCTTGCGTGGTAAGTGGGAGGGCTACCACTAGGCTATGATCGTCCTTAATACTGAAATGACTATTCGAATTCTATGTAATCGAACACACACGATAACACACGGCTGGTCATATGGAGCAGACATTCGGAATAGGGGAAAGGGAGTGTGGGGTTGGGATGTCAATTTGTTCAAATGTCACCATGGCAATGATTAAGCCTCCTTAATGACTTCAGAATACCTTGAGATGGTTTCCAATAGCATGCAAGATGAAGGAACTGAGTTATGAGGAACATAGTAGCTATAGTGTAGAGTTTCAGACCTGATTCGTTGGTAATAGGTGCAAGAGGCGTGTGTGCTTCAACTGATTGTCTGAGCGCGTATGGTGTTAGTGCTGGGAGAGCTGCTGTAGATATTGGAGGTATGAAAGGTGGTGAGATGTGGGTTTCTATAGGTAGTAATGGAGCTTGGGAGATGGCGTTCATCATCCTCCTCTGATAAATGAGAAGGAAATGTGGTCAGACGTTAGGAGATTAACGAGGCATGTGCTGGCTATATAAGTGGGTTTTGAAGGTCTGGATGAGGAGTGAAGGGATCAGGGAAATTAAGAAAGGAAGATGTAACTGAAAGCCACAGGAAAGATCTGGAAACTTTATAGATGTAATAGTATGATATACGAGGCAAAACCTGTGTTATGGAGCAGTATGATGGTGAGTTCAGTGTGATGACGGAGGCACAGGAGGAAATATCGTGAATGAAGGAGGACCCAGATGGATAGTGGAGGACGAGGTACCGGGTACAGACAGATAACCACAAGCGATCGTCCTGTAGCAGATGCTGTATCATGTATTATATGCTATGTAGTTGAAGCATGAGTCGTTAGAGTACACACTGACTCAAGAATTCACTTCATTATACTTTGTACTTTCTCCATTTTCTCAAATAAATTAAATAGGATCCTACATGTGTTTACTAAGGCAACCAATATCTTTAGATCATTCCTTGAAGTGAGCAACAGAATTACAGTTGTTTTCGTAACATTGTCATGTATGTTGTGTGTTCGTATAATTTCCTTACGTAAGCTTATACTTTTCGGACTCTCTCAACACAATCATTGCCAGCGAGCCTTCATAACCTCTTAAGATCTCATATATATATATATATATATATATATATATATATATATATATATATATATATATATATATATATATATATATATATATATATATATATATATATATATATATATATATATATATATATATATATATATATATATATATATATATATATATATATATATATATATATATATATATATATATATATATATATATATATATATATATATATATATATATATATATATATATATATATAGGGGATAAGAGTGAGTGCTCAAATTACAGAGGTATAAGTTTGTTGAGTATTCCTGGTAAATTATATGGGAGGATATTGATTGAGAGGGTGAAGGCATGTACAGAGCATCAGATTGGGGAAGAGCAGTGTGGTTTCAGAAGTGGTGGAGGATGTGTGGATCAGGTGTTTGCTTTGAAGAATGTATGTGAGAAATACCTAGAAAAGCAAATGGATTTGTATGTAGCATTTATGGATCTGGAGAAGGCATATGATAGAGTTGATAGAGATGCTCTGTGGAGGGTATTAAGAATATATGGTGTGGGAGGCAAGTTGTTAGAAGCAGTGAAAAGTTTTTATCGAGGAGGTAAGGCATGTGTACGTGTAGGAAGAGAGGAAAGTGATTGGTTCTCAGTGAATGTAGGTTTGCGGCAGGGGTGTGTGATGTCTCCATGGTTGTTTAATTTGTTTATGGATGGGGTTGTTAGGGAGGTGAATGCAAGAGTTTTGGAAAGAGGGGCAAGTATGAAGTCTGTTGGGGATGAGAGAGCTTGGGAAGTGAGTCAGTTGTTGTTCGCTGATGATACAGCGCTGGTGGCTGATTCATGTGAGAAACTGCAGAAGCTGGTGACTGAGTTTGGTAAAGTGTGTGAAAGAAGAAAGTTAAGAGTAAATGTGAAGAAGAGCAAGGTTATTAGGTACAGTAGGGTTGAGGGTCAAGTCAATTGGGAGGTGAGTTTGAATGGAGAAAAACTGGAGGAAGTGAAGTGTTTTAGATATCTGGGAGTGGATTTGGCAGCGGATGGAACCATGGAAGCGGAAGTGGATCATAGGGTTGGGGAGGGGACGAAAATTCTGGGAGCCTTGAAGAATGTGTGGAAGTCGAGAACATTATCTCGGAAAGCAAAAATGGGTATGTTTGAAGGAACAGTGGTTCCAACAATGTTGTATGGTTGCGAGGCGTGGGCTATGGATAGAGTTGTGCGCAGGAGGATGGATGTGCTGGGAATGAGATGTTTAAGGACAATGTGTGGTGTGAGGTGGTTTGATCGAGTGAGTAACGTAAGGGTAAGAGAGATGTGTGGAAATAAAAAGAGCGTGGTTGAGAGAGCAGAAGAGGGTGTTTTGAAATGGTTTGGGCACATGGAGAGAATGAGTGAGGAAAGATTGACCAAGAGGATATATGTGTCGGAGGTGGAGGGAACGAGGAGAAGAGGGAGACCAAATTGGAGGTGGAAAGATGGAGTGAAAAAGATTTTGTGTGATCGGGGCCTGAACATGCAGGAGGGTGAAAAGAGGGCAAGGAATAGAGTGAATTGGAGCGATGTGGTATACCGGGGTTGACGTGCTGTCAGTGGACTGAATCAAGGCATGTGAAGCGTCTGGGGTAAACCATAGAAAGCTGTGTAGGTATGTATATTTGCGTGTGTGGACGTATGTATATACATGTGTATGGGGGTGGGTTGGGCCATTTCTTTCGTCTGTTTCCTTGCGCTACCTCGCAAACGCGGGAGACAGCGACAAAGCAAAAAAAAAAAAAAAAAAAATATATATATATATATATATATATATATATATATATATATATATATATATATATATATATATATATATATATATATGTGTGTGTGTGTGTGTGTGTGTGTGTGTGTGCGTGTGTGTGCGTGCGCGCATATACACACATAGGAGTAAAGACATGTTACATTTATCACAAGGTTTAAAAGACGGGGCAACACGAGTGTAAAACTCTCTCTCTCCGTAACACAAATAGTAATCAACTCTTCTCAACTCTTGTCCAAATGTTTGTTTATATTATAACTCACTTCAAATGACTCCAAGTCTTCAAAAAATATAGCCTTTTCTGGAACCTTCCAATTGTCTGGAACCTTTTCTTTACCTAACCTTGAACAATTTTTTTTTCTTAATACGTTGATCATTGAGTTTAATTTCCAGATATCGATATTCCAGATATTCCTAGTTGAACTTCTGACAAACAGACAAACCAAACGGAGGAAAATGTAAGTCGACACAGTCTTGGCCGGCAAATGAAATGCAGTGGACACAATATGGTCAAAGTCCCCAAGAAAATAACTTATCTGTATAGGCTTTTACCAACACAGTTACCCCTCGCAAACTCTCGCCTCTTGAAGAATAATGTCGGCTATTAGGAAAACACACCTAAATGCCCCTTCCCTCCCTGTTTCCCACTGCCAGATACCCTGCCCGATCTTTACAGAGAAATGTCGACTACGAGTAGGTGAAAACAGGTAAAAATCTACACAAATCCCGTTTCTCTATATAGCGTCAAAATCTTTCAGCCATGCGTGGCTCCGAATGTGTAAATGCTGTTCAGATCTCTCGTCCTCAGTGTTTACACTCACCCACTTCCACGCAGGATTTCTATGAGACATCAATTTTCCTCATCTCTCCTCCCTGATGCTCTAGTTAACTGCAAGTCTAAATACAATGGGGCTCGTGATATATGCAAGGATCTCCTTGACTTGAATCACAGCTTCCCGTAGATACGCGCGAGCAGGCCACTTTGTGAGGGAAATTGTGGAACTTAGCTGACACTGTGTGTCATATCCTTGAAGGTGAGTCTCTGCATCTCTCTTGAAGTCGTCATAACTTCGAGGTTGATAGTCTGAGTGAATGAACATCGTCGTATCACGGTTTGCTCTGACCTGGACGAAACCTCTTTCAGGATTTTACTTTTGGTCTTTGCACTCTTACTCTGTCATTACATTCCGTGCAAATGATAAGTTACGTGCCTGTGAGGCTTGTGAAAGAATGTGTACCGTAATCTTAGAAGTAAGACATAATTACATTGGATTATATATGGTATATCGGTACGTCAAGAAAAGTAATGCATTAGTTTGGAAAAAGGAAAAAGTATTCTGATACAGAGTCTTTGGATGAGATCCTTGAGAGAAACAGAAGTGAAAGGGTCTTTGAGGAAAATCTGATAGAGAGTCTTTGAGTGAAATGTCTGAGAGAAACAGAAGGTAAAAGGTCTTTGAGTTATCCTCAGGAGGCACGTTCTAAACCCATTTGAACTGAGTACCACTACAATTAACCATGCAGCTGAGGCCTACTGCTCAAAAGGCAATTTACAAGTTGAGGATTCATAAAAAAAAGGAAAACAAGATCGCATTACAAGTTATCAGAATCTATGCTGGTCATCCTTACATGACTTTAACAAGGTATCATCACCAGAATGGGCTACGACATGCTGGAATGACTCCAGGAAAAGGCAAAATAACACACTTACCATGAAGTTTTCCAGTTTCCAGATACTTATAGACATATTCTATAACTCTGGTATAGACCCAGTTCCTCGCCCGCCACAGGGTGAGTGACTGGCTGCATTATCAGTAGTTTTCTAAAATCCAAAATCGTAGTTGGTCGAATCTAGTTACAGCTTCCAGTGGGACCGAACGCGTGAAATTGAAGGATGATCATAAGACACACATGGTCTCTGAGGAACTGTTACTTACTGCATCTTCCAAATAGCTGAGAATTTATTAGGCCATAAGACAGGACCTCGAAAGAATGGACCCAAGACACACAAGTGGATCAGATGAAAGGCAACAGCGAGTGCAAGGAGACAAGGTGAACGGAAGCTCGTTGATACTAGACCAGAAGCGGATCTGACCTGGGCAGCTGGCAGTCAAGTACACAATGTTCCATCCGATCTTGAAGAAGAATGAATAGACCGTATTTAACGACGGAGTGTCCCAGAGAAATGTGGATTTCTGTGGAGAACTGAATACGGTATTACTGTTGTTGCATAGTGATCACATGCCATATCTGTTGTTACACAGCTATGGCATGGAGAAAGGAAAATGTTTGTAACGTAGCGACGATGCAGTGAAGACTAGATTACTGGTACACAGCAGATGACATAGTGAAGGTTTAACGTTGTGTGACGAATGGTCATAAAGGTCTAAGACAACGGCAAATCCCAGACTGAATATAGGCATCTGATAATGGTTTGTGGGAGATACTGTTTCTAACCCTTACCCTCTCTCTGCATCACTCGTTGTCGTTATGGAAATAAGCTTTAAGTTCTGTGAAAGCTTTCCTTTTTCCCAAAACTGTAGCCAGGGGTCAGAGTGCAAGCTAAGTTCACTGCGAAAGTAAAATGTCGTAATTGGCTTCGAAAGGTGAGGGAAGGAACGTGAGGAAAGAAAATGGAAGGTTAATGAATGCGGAGCAACTGTGTCGATAAAAGATGTTTACCACGTTACGTGAGCGTGACGAACGAGCAGTAATAACCCGTCGTGGTCTCTCACAACAGAGGAGCGTGGTGCCTCATTTCAGTCTATTGTCGAAGTCGGAGTTCTTGTAGAAGCTGTTGATGACGAACTGTTTGATCGACTGTGTGTCTTTGTGGAAGATTTGCCCGTTAGATACAGTCTTGTGGGCTCGGTATAACATTGAGTTGATGAACTCCAGTTCTGTAGCTGTAAGGACATTTACTAGTCCCATCTAGATATCGGCCGAGGTCTGTTGGTGTCTTAAGAGCGGAGGTAATGTACAATCAGTGTTGCCATTCACTATGACATCCACGAATGTCAGGTTGTGGTTGACATCCTGTTCATGAGTGAATATCAGGAAAGAAGTGAGTCTCTAGCCATGATGTAAATGATATTGACGTATCTACCGGAGGTAGATGGGCATAGTGAGTCTTCTTGTAGGACACTGTTTACGAAGTGACACATGTAGAATGCGACAAAAGAGCATTCAGTGGTAAGCTCATGGCTATTCCTCTCTCAGGGGTTTAGGGTGCTGTCTATGTGTCTATCTGTGTGGGGGGTCAAGTAGCCAAATCCCTAGACAAATATGAGCTTAAGACAGCATCGACGTAAACAACCGTTGAAACACGCATCCATACAAGGTGGAGATACTGCCATTAAAACTCTGGAGAAGGAAGAAAGGCTTTTCAATCAACACCAAAGGCACAATGTGAAAGTATGAATATCTCAAATATATAACGTTCACAAGATATCTGATGTAAACTCCTTACCTTCATAACCCGAAAATAAAACACTCTATCATCAAATGTGTGTTTGATGATAGAGTGGCAGATATAGGGTGTTTTGGTCGAGGTGGCGTGCAAAGTGAGAGGGTTAGGGAGAATGATTTGGTAAACAGAGAAGAGGTAGTAAAAGCTTTGCGGAAGATGAAAGCCGGCAAGGCAGCGGGTTTGGATGGTGTTGCAGTGGAATCTATTTAAAACGGGGGTGACTGTATTGTTGACTGATTGGTAATGTTATTCAGTGTATATATGACTCATGGTGAGATGCCTGAGGATTGGCGGAATGCTTGCATAGTGTCATTGTACAAAGCAAAGGGGATAAAAGTGAGTGCTCAAATTACAGAAGTATAGTTTGTTGAGTATTCCTGGAAAATGATATGGGAGGGCAATTGATTGAGAGGGTGAAGGCATGCACAGAGCATCAGACTAGGGAAAAGCATTGTGGTTTCAGAAGTTTTAGAGGATACGTGGATCAGGTGTTTGCTTTGAAGAATTTATGTGAGAAATACATAGAAAAGCAAATAGATTTGTATGTAGCATTTATGGATTTGGAGAAGGCATATGATAGAGTTGATAGAGATGCTCTGTGGAAGGTACTAATAATATATGGTGTGGAAGGCAAGTTGTTAGAAGCAGTGAAGAGAGGAAAGTGATTGGTTCTCAGTGAATGTAGGTTTGCGGCAGGGGTGTGTGATGTCTCCATGGTTGTTTAATTTGTTTATGGATGGGGTTGTTAGGGAGGTGAATGCAAGAGTTTTGGAAAGAGGGGCAAGTATGAAGTCTGTTGGGGATGAGAGAGCTTGGGAAGTGAGTCAGTTGTTGTTCGCTGATGATACAGCGCTGGTGGCTGATTCATGTGAGAAACTGCAGAAGCTGGTGACTGAGTTTGGTAAAGTGTGTGAAAGAAGAAAGTTAAGAGTAAATGTGAAGAAGAGCAAGGTTATTAGGTACAGTAGGGTTGAGGGTCAAGTCAATTGGGAGGTGAGTTTGAATGGAGAAAAACTGGAGGAAGTGAAGTGTTTTAGATATCTGGGAGTGGATTTGGCAGCGGATGGAACCATGGAAGCGGAAGTGGATCATAGGGTTGGGGAGGGGACGAAAATTCTGGGAGCCTTGAAGAATGTGTGGAAGTCGAGAACATTATCTCGGAAAGCAAAAATGGGTATGTTTGAAGGAACAGTTGTTCCAACAATGTTGTATGGTTGCGAGGCGTGGGCTATGGATAGAGTTGTGCGCAGGAGGATGGATGTGCTGGAAATGAGATGTTTGAGGACAATGTGTGGTGTGAGGTGGTTTGATCGAGTAAGTAACGTAAGGGTAAGAGAGATGTGTGGAAATAAAAAGAGCGTGGTTGAGAGAGCAGAAGAGGGTGTTTTGAAATGGTTTGGGCACATGGAGAGAATGAGTGAGGAAAGATTGACCAAGAGGATATATGTGTCGGAGGTGGAGGGAACGAGGAGAAGAGGGAGACCAAATTGGAGGTGGAAAGATGGAGTGAAAAAGATTTTGTGTGATCGGGGCCTGAACATGCAGGAGGGTGAAAGGAGGGCAAGGAATAGAGTGAATTGGAGCGATGTGGTATACCGGGGTTGACGTGCTGTCAGTGGATTGAATCAGGGCATGTGAAGCGTCTGGAGTAAACCATGGAAAGCTGTGTAGGTATGTATATTTGCGTGTGTGGACGTATGTATATACATGTGTATGGGGGTGGGTTGGGCCATTTCCTTCGTCTGTTTCCTTGCGCTACCTCGCAAACGCGGGAGACAGCGACAAAGCAAAAAAAAAAAAAAAAAAAATATATATATATATATATATATATATATATATATATATATATATATATATATATATATATATGTGTGTGTGTGTGTGTGTGTGTGTGTGCGTGTGTGTGCGTTCGCGCATATACACACATAGGAGTAAAGACATGTTACATATATCACAAGGTTTAAAAGACGGGGCAACACGAGTGTAAAACTCTCTCTCTCCGTAACACAAATAGTAATCAACTCTTCTCAACTCTTGTCCAAATGATTGTTTATATGATAACTCATTTCAAATGACTCCAAGTCTTCAAAATACAAGCCATTTCTGGAGCCTTCAAAGTGTCTGGAACCTTTTTTTTTAACCTAACCTTCAAATATTTTTTCCCCATACGTTGATTATTGAGTTTGATTTCCAGATATCGATATTCCAGATATTCCTAGTTGAACTTCTGACAAACAGACAAACCAAACGGAGAAAAATGTAAGTCGACACAGTCTTGGCCGGCAAATGAAATGCAGTGGACACAATATGGTCAAAGTCCCCAAGAAAATAACTTATCTGTATAGGCTTTTACCAACACAGTTACCCCTCGCAAACTCTCGCCTCTTGAAGAATAATGTCGGCTATTAGGAAAACACACCTAAATGCCCCTTCCCCCCCTGTCTCCCACTGCCAGATACCCTGCCCGATCTTTACAGAGAAATGTCGACTACGAGTAGGTGAAAACAGGTAAAAATCTACACAAATCCCGTTTCTCTATATAGCGTCAAAATCTTTCAGCCATGCGTGGCTCCGAATGTGTAAATGCTGTTCAGATCTCTCGTCCTCAGTGTTTACACTCACCCACTTCCACGCAGGATTTCTATGAGACATCAATTTTCCTCATCTCTCCTCCCTGATGCTCTAGTTAACTGCAAGTCTAAATACAATGGGGCTCGTGATATATGCAAGGATCTCCTTGACTTGAATCACAGCTTCCCGTAGATACGCGCGAGCAGGCCACTTTGTGAGGGAAATTGTGGAACTTAGCTGACACTGTGTGTCATATCCTTGAAGGTGAGTCTCTGCATCTCTCTTGAAGTCGTCATAACTTCGAGGTTGATCGTCTGAGTGAATGAACATCGTCGTATCACGGTTTGCTCTGACCTGGACGAAACCTCTTTCAGGATTTTACTTTTGGTCTTTGCACTCTTACTATGTCATTACATTCCGTGCAAATGATAAGTTACGTGCCTGTGAGGCTTGTGAAAGAATGTGTACCACAATCTTAGAAGTGAGACATAATTACATTGGATTATATATGGTATATCGGTACGTCAAGGAAAGTAATGCATTAGTTTGGAAAAAGGAAAAAGTATTCTGATGCCGAGTCTTTGGATGAAATAATTGAGAGAAACAGAAGGGAAAGGGTCTTTGAGGAAAATCTGATAGAGAGTCTTTGAGTGAAATGTCTGAGAGAAACAGAAGGTAAAAGGTCTTTGAGCTATCCTCAGGAGGCACGTTCTAAACCCATTTGAACTGAGTACCACTACAATCAACCATGCAGCTGAGGCCTACTGCTCAAAAGGCAATTTACAAGTTGAGGATTCATAAAAAAAAAGAAAACAAGATCGCGTTACAAGTTATCAGAATTTATGCTGGTCATCCTAACATGACCTTGACATGGTATCATCATCAGAATAGGCTACAACATGCTGGAATGACTCCAGGAAAAGGCAATAATACACTTACCATGAAGTTTTCCAGTTTTCCAGATACTTATAGACATATTCTATAACTCTGGTACAGACCCAGTTCCTCGCCCGCCACAGGGTGAGTGACTGGCTGCATTATCAGTAGTTTTCTAAAATCCAAAATCGTTGGTCGAATCTAGTTACAGCTTCCAGTGGGACCGAACGCGTGAAATTGAAGGATGATCATAAGACACACATGGTCTCTGAGGATCTGTTACTTACTGCATCTTCCAAATAGCTGAGAATTTATTAGGCCATAAGACAGGACCTCGAAAGAATGGACCCAAGACACACAAGTGGATCAGATGAAAGGCAACAGCGAGTGCAAGGAGACAAGGTGAACGAAAGCTCGTTGATACTAGACCAGAAGCGGATCTGGCCTGGGCAGCTGGCAGTAAAGTACACAATGTTCCATCCGATCTTGAAGAAGAATGAATAGACCGTATTTAACGACGGAGTGTCCCAGAGAAATGTGGATTTTTGTGGAGAACTGAATACTGTATTACTGATGTTGCATAGTGATCACATGCCATAACTGTTGTTACACAGCTATGGCATGGAGAAGGGTAAATGTTTGTAACGTAACGATGACGCAGTGAAGACTAGATTACTGGTACACAGCAGATGACATAGTGAAGGTTTAGCGTTGTGTAACGAATGGTCAATAGAGGTCTAAGACAACGGCAAATCCCAGATTGAATATAGGCATCTGATAATGGTTTGTGTGAGATACTGTTTCTAACCCTTACCCTCTCTCTGCACCACTCGTTGTCGTTATGGAGATAAAGCTTTAAGTTCTGTGAAAGCTTTCCTTTTTCCCAAAACTGTAGCCAGGGGTCAGAGTGCAAGCTAAGTTCACTGCGAAAGTAAAATGTCGTAATTGGCTTCGAAAGGTGAGGGAAGGAACGTGAGGAAAGAAAATGGAAGGTTAATGAATGCGGAGCAACCGTGTCGATAAAAGATGTTTACCACGTTACGTGAGCGTGACGAACGAGCAGTAATAACCCGTTGTGGTCCCTCACAACAGAGGAGCGTGGTGCCTCATTTCAGTCTATTGTCGAAGTCGGAGTTCTTGTAGAAGCTGTTGATGACGAACTGTTTGATCGACTGTGTGTCTTTGTGGAAGATTTGCTCGTTAGATACAGTCTTGTGGGCTCGGTATAACATTGAGTTGATGAACTCCAGTTCTGTAGCTGTAAGGACATTTACTAGTCCCATCTAGATACCGGCCGAGGTCTGTTGGTGTCTTAAGAGCGGAGGTAATGTACCATCAGGGTTGCCATTCACTATGACATCTACGAATGTCGGGTTGTGGTTGACCTTCTGTTCATGGGTGAGTATCAGGAAAGAAGTGAGTCTCCAGCGACGATGTAAATGACATTGACGTATCTACCGGAGGTAGATGGGCATAGTGAGTCTTCTTGTAGGACACTGTTTACGAAGTGACACATGTAGAATGCGACAAAAGAGCATTCAGTGGTAAGCTCATGGCTATTCCTCTCTCAGGGGTTTAGGGTGCTGTCTATGTGTCTATCTGTGTGGGGGGTCAAGTAGCCAAATCCCTAGACAAATATGAGCTTAAGACAGCATCGACGTAAACAACCGTTGAAACACGCATCCATACAAGGTGGAGATACTGCCATTAAAACTCTGGAGAAGGAAGAAAGGCTTTTCAATCAACACCAAAGGCACAATGTGAAAGTATGAATATCTCAAATATATAACGTTCACAAGATATCTGATGTAAACTCCTTACCTTCATAACCCGAAAATCAAACACTCTATCATCAAATGTGTGTTTGATGATGGAGTGGCAGATATAGGGTGTTTTGGTCGAGGTGGCGTGCAAAGTGAGAGGGTTAGGGAGAATGATTTGGTAAACAGAGAAGAGGTAGTAAAAGCTTTGCGGAAGATGAAAGCCGGCAAGGCAGCGGGTTTGGATGGTGTTGCAGTGGAATCTATTTAAAACGGGGGTGACTGTATTGTTGACTGATTGGTAATGTTATTCAATGTATATATGACTCATGGTGAGATGCCTGAGGATTGGCGGAATGCTTGCATAGTGTCATTGTACAGAGCAAAGGGGATATAAGTGAGTGCTCATATTACAGAAGTATAGTTTGTTGAGTATTCCTGGAAAATGATATGGGAGGGCAATTGATTGAGAGGGTGAAGGCATGCACAGAGCATCAGACTAGGGAAAAGCACTGTGGTTTCAGAAGTTTTAGAGGATACGTGGATCAGGTGTTTGCTTTGAAGAATGTATGTGAGAAATACATAGAAAAGCAAATGGATTTGTATGTAGCATTTATGGATTTGGGGAAGGCATATGATAGAGTTGATAGAGATGCTCTGTGGAAGGTACTAATAATATATGGTGTGGAAGGCAAGTTGTTAGAAGCAGTGAAGAGAGGAAAGTGATTGGTTCTCAGTGAATGTAGGTTTGCGGCAGGGGTGTGTGATGTCTCCATGGTTGTTTGATTGGTTTATGGATGGGATTGTTAGGGAGGTGAATGCAGGAGTTTTGGAAAGACGGGTAAGTATGCAGTCTGTTGTGGATGACAGAGCTTGGGAAGTGAGTCAGTTGTTGTTCAATGATGAAACAGCGCTGGTGGCTGATTCATGTAAGAAACTGCAGAAGCTAGTGACTGAGTTTGGTAGAATGTGTGAAAGAAGAAAGCTGAGAGTAAATGTGAATAAGGGCAAAGTTATTAGGTACAGTTGGGTTGAGGGACAAGTCAACTGGTGGGGGGGGTTAAGTTTGAATGGAGAAAAACTGGAGGAAGTGAAGTGTTTTAGATATCTGGGAGTGGATTTCGCAGCGGATGGAACCATGGAAGCGGAAGTGAATCATAGGGTAGGGGAGGGGGCGAAAGTTGTTGGAGCGTTGAAGAATGTGTGGAAGTCGAGAACATTATCTCGGAAAGCAAAAATGGGTATGTTTGAAGGAATATTTGTTCCAACAATGTAATACGGTTGCCAGGCGTGGGCTATAGATAGAGTTATGCACAGGAGGGTGGATGTGCTGGAAATGAGATGTTTGAGGACAATATGTGGTGTGAGGTGGTTTGATCGAGTAAGTAATAATAGGGTAAGAGAGATGTGTGGTAATAAAAAGAGTGTGGCTAAGAGAGCAGAAGGGGATGTTTTGAAATGGTTTGGTCACATGGAGAGAATGAGTGAGGAAAGAGTGACCAAGAGGATATATGGGTCAGAGGTGGAGGGAGCGAGGAGGAATGGGAGACCAAATTGGAGGTGGAAAGATGGAGTGAAAAAGATTTTGAGTGATCGGGGCCTGAACATGCAGGAGGGTGAAAAGCTTGCAAGGAATAGAGTGAATTGGATCGATGTGGTATACCGGGGTTGACGTGCTGTCAGTGGATTGAATTAGGGCATGTGAAGTGTCTGGGGTAAACCATGGAAAGTTGTGTGGGGCCTGGATGTGGAAAGGGAGCTGTGGTTTCGGGCATTATTGCGTGACAGCTGGAGACTGAGTGTGAACGAATGGGGCCTTTGTTGTCTTTTCCTAGTGCTACGTCGCACACATGAGGGGGGAGGGGGATGGTATTCCATGTGTGGCGAGGTGGCGATGGGAATGAATAGGGGCAGGCAGTGTGAATTGTGTGAATGGGTATATATGTATGTGTCTGTGTGTATATATATGTGTACATTGAGATGTATAGGTATGTATATTTGCGTGTGTGGGCGTGTGTGTGTGTACATTGTGTATGGGGGTGGGTTGTGCCATTTCTTTTGTCTGTTTCCTTGCGCTACCTCGCAAACGCGGGAGACAGCGTCAAAGCAAGATATATAAATAAATAAATAAATATATATATATATATATATATATATATATATATATATATATATATATATATATATATATATATATATATATATATATATATATATATATATATAACACCTATGTATACGATCCCAGAAGAAATAAATTACCTCTTCCCATCCATAGGTAGGTACATCTAGATATAGAATATTCAGTGAAGAATAGGCTGGATATGGCCAGCCTCCCGTATTGTGCCTGTTCCGAGGTTGGCCAGCAGTGGAATGCAATATTGTTGAATGACGTTGACTTCCCCGTCAGCCAGCTATGTTCATTCTGTTCCATTTCATTCCCTGGACTGGTTGTGTCTGTCAAGTTCTCTGAAATCATCTTCCTGTGTTGATATGTTCTCCTTCTTCTATATGTTCTAATTTTTCTGTGGTCATGCACTTACTTAACTTATTGTGATGTATGCTTATTTCTTATATCATTTACTTCCCTGTTTCTATATTACTTCCCTGTTTCTATAGTACATCCCTGTTTCTATATTACTTTCCAGTTTCTATATTACTTCCCTGTTTCTATATTACTTCCCTGTTTCTATATTACTTCCCTGTTTCTATATTACTTCCCTGTTTCTATATTACTTCCCTGTTTCTATATTACTTCACTGTTTCTATGCTTTTACTGTGGTTATGCCCTTATGTGCTGGATATATCATATGATCAATCTATTTTGCAGCCTTCCTTCTGTATACTGACCTGATATGTTATCATGTTCCTATACACTTCAGTTTGATATTCCTTGTTCACAGGGGTCACGCTGGTTCATCCTCACTTGTAGTTATATACTTACACTTCCCTCTTGGTCTCCAGTCATACTCCAATATATTATGCTGGATTTTGTGAAGCTTTACTGGGCTTATGCTGTTATATGGCCAAGCTTCTATATCATTATGCTTTTTTTGTGTTAAGCTTCACTATGCTTATGATGTGACAAGGTTATTCTTCTATATCTTTGAGCTGTCCTCTACTAGACTTCACTATACTTATGCTGTAATATGGTTATTCTTCTATAATATCATGTTGCTTTCTATCAAGCTTGACTAAACTTATGCTGTTATATGGTCATTCTTCTATATCATCAAGCTGTTCTGAGTTAAACTTCGCTATGCTTATGATATTAAACTTAAACTTCACTATTCTTATAGTGAAGTTGAAGTTTAAGTCGTATGATCATTGCTGCTACATCAACATGCTGTTGTATGATCATGCTGCTATATCATAATGCTGTTGTATTATCATGCTTCTACATTATCATGCTGTTGTATGATCATGCTGCTATATCATCATGCTGTTGTATTATCATGCTGCTATATCATCATGCTGTTGTATAATCATGCTGCTATATCGTCATGCTATCGTATCATCATGCTGCTATATCATCATGCTGTTGTATTATCATGCTTCTACATTATCATGCTGTTGTATGATCATGCTGCTATATCATCGTGCTGTTGTATCATCATGCTGCTATATCGTCATCCTGTTGTATGATCATGCATCTATTTCATCATTCTGTTGCATGATCATGCTGCTATATCATCATGCTGTTGTATTATCATGCTGCTATATCATCATGCTGTTGTATGATCATGATGCTATATCATCATGCTGTTATATGATCATGCTGCTATATCATCATGCTGTTGTATTATCATGCTGCTATATCATCATGCTGTTATATGCTCATTCTTCTATATCATCATGCTGTTGTATGATCATGCTGCTACATTATTACGCTGTTGTATGATCATGCTGCTATATCATCATGCTGTTGTATGATCATACTGCTATATCATCATGCTGTTGTATTATCATGCTGCTATATCATCATGCTGTTGTATGATCATGCTGCTATATCATCATGCTGTTGTATGATCATACTGCTATATCATCATGCTGTTGTATTATCATGCTGCTATATCATCATGCTGTTGTATGATCATACTGCTATATCATCATGCTATTGTATGGTCATGCTTCTATATCATCATGCTGTTGTATGATCATGCTGCTATATCATCATCCTGTTGTATGGTCATTATTCTCTATCATCATGCTGTTGTATTATCAAGCTTCTATATTTACATGCTGTTGTATGATCATGCTACTATATCATCATGCTGTTGTATTATCATGCTGCTATATCATCATGCTGTTATATGATCATGCTGCTATATCATCATGCTGTTGTATGGTCATTATTCTATATCATCATGCTGTTGTATTATCAAGCTTCTATATTAACATGCTGTTGTATGATCATGCTACTATATCATCATGCTGTTGTATTATCAAGCTTCTATATTAACATGCTGTTGTATGATCATGCTGCTATATCATCATGCTGTTTAATGATCATTCTGCTATATCATCAAGCTTTTCTGCGTTAAGCTTCACTATGATTATGCTGTTATATGCTCATAGTTCTATACTATCACTTTGTTCTATGTCAAACTTCACTATGCTGATGTTGGAGAGTCAGGCTTCTCTATTATCGTACGAAGCTTCATTATGCTTATGCTGATAAATGATCATGCCTCTATAATATGCTGTTCTGTGGTCATGATCTCGCTTAAATTCCTTTATGCTTAAGCTGTTGTCTTGCTATGCTTCCTCGTGTTCTTATTTCTCTGTGGTCATTGCTTGATATGCTTTTGCTGCTAAATGCTGTCAGGTACCTTCCTTGGGCCATGCTCGTACATGCTCTGTCTTCTATATTCTCCTCCTTTTGTGTTGTCAAAAACCTCAAAGGCCATTCTCCTATATCAACATGCTGTCAGTTATCATGTGACTATATGCTCATTATGCTGAATGCTCATGCTGTTGTGTGGTCATGTCCCAACTTGTTAATGCTGTTTGTGGTATGGGTTCTATATGTTCAATTTACAGCATGGGTGTTCTTCTACACTGTAGCCACAGTGGGCTATATATCCATATTGTTGATCAACATGCCCATGCTGTTCTGTTCTGTGATCATGCCCTTGAATGGTCATCTTTACATATGTTCATCACGGTTTATGGTTGTGTATCAATAAGTTTATTCCATTCAATGCTCATGCTTTTCCTTAGTAATGCTTCGGTATATTCAGTCATTTCATTCTCTGTATGATGTGTGTTCATACCTCTGTCTGCTCCTTACGCTAATTCTTACGATGTTTACTAACCGTGCTAGAGGTACTGTCTTCCACACTATTCTTCCCTTCTATGTTGTCTATGTTGAATAGAAACGGCAAGGGTAAGTAAATGCCTTAAGCAAGGCCATCTCATTAACGCCATCTATATACCGCATATACCCTTGCTTGAGTTAGAAGCCTATTATATCAAGCAATCTCTCAGGGAAGGATGAACAGCTGGGTTAACTGTGGACCGATTGCCGCAACCAAGACTCGAACCTTTACGCTCGACCTAGAACGGTCTGTGAATGCGTCACGGTCAGCAAAATTCACCGCTATACATTGGAGGTTTATCAATGATTTCCTTTCCTCAACACATACCTAAATGTACCCTTAACTAACCAATCAACACATACCTAAATGTAACCTTAACTAACCAATCAACACATACTTAAAAGTACCCACAACTAACCAATCATCATATACCTAAATGTACCCTTAACTAACCAATCAACACATACTTAAAAGTACCCACAACTAACCAATCAACACATACCTAAATGTACCCTTAACTAACCAATCAACACATACTTAAAAGTACCCACAACTAACCAATCAACACATACCTAAATGTAACCTTAACTAACCAATCAACACATACTTAAAAGTACCCACAACTAACCAATCAACACATACCTAAATGTACCCTTAATTAATCAATCAACACATACCTAAATGCACCCTTAACTGACCAATCAACACATACCTAAATGTACCCTTAACTAACCAATCAACACATACCTAAATGTACCCTTAACTAACCAATCAACACATACTTAAAAGTACCCACAACTAACCAATCAACACATACCTAAATGTAACCTTAACTAACCAATCAACACATACTTAAAAGTACCCACAACTAACCAATCAACACATACCTAAATGTACCCTTAACTAACCAATCAACACATACTTAAAAGTACCCACAACTAACCAATCAACACATACCTAAATGTACCCTTAACTAATCAATCAACACATACTTAAAAGTACCCACAACTAACCAATCAACACATACCTAAATGTAACCTTAACTAACCAATCAACACATACTTAAAAGTACCCACAACTAACCAATCAACACATACCTAAATGTACCCTTAATTAATCAATCAACACATACCTAAATGCACCCTTAACTGACCAATCAACACATACCTAAATGCACCCTTAACTGACCAATCAACACATACCTAAATGAACCCTTAACTGACCAATCAACACTACAGTTCTCCTCTTCTTTCAAATCTGCTCCAACGTATCTCGCTGGATCTGCATTTCGCCTCGACACAATATCTTCCATAAATTCAGATTTGGACTGAATATCCCAATGGGAGGTAGACACAACCTGGTCCAGTTTAATACCTTCGGAATTCAATTTCTGTCCATCTCCCATCTCTCTCTCTCTCTCTCTCTCTCTCTCTCTCTCTCTCTCTCTCTCTCTCTCTCTCTCTCTCTCTCTCTCTCTCTCTCTCTCTCTCTCTCTTCTCTCTCTCTCTCTCAGCTTTAACGTCTATTCTGATGGATTTTTGATTCCATCCCTCAGCACAGTGAAGATACCTGGCACCACTGTGAACTTCTATCCTATTTTGGGAAACTCTCCTTACGCATATGCTCAAGTGCACCTCCAAGCAACTGGGAGTTCTGTTCATATGCCATAAATCTTTATATATATATATATATATATATATATATATATATATATATATATATATATATATATATATATATATATATATATATATATATATATATATATATATATATATATATATATATATATATATATATACACACAAGGTTAAGAGACGGGACAACACGATAGTAAAACAGTGATCACAGATGGCAATCACACACACACACACACACACACACACACACACACACACACTGTACACAGTGAAACTCAAACAATACATGATGAAGTTAGTGGTAGTGGGGGAAAAAAGTGCATAGTAGTGTTGACGATGTACAATCCTCCAAAGAATCTTAATGACCAGGAGCAGATATAAGTGAATGGTAACAGTCAAGGAATATTATCAGAATGACAGATGTATGAAGTTGTAAAGTACACACCTCAAGGAGGTGGTAAAGTGATGATGACGAGGGATTTCACGTCGTATAAAGAGATCAACTGGGGAAACTTTGGATTCTCGTGGACACAAAAGGTCTTTGAACATATACAGAACATTACTGAGCGACTTGGAACCAGACTGAATGCCATAGTAGATATTGTAATCACCAAGTATCATACACTACCTTGAAACAATGACCACATACACCTAGGCTTTGGTTATGTGGTAAATGAAGACGTGAAAAGAGTAGAGATGAACCTTTGCTCAAAGCGGAGATAAAATCGTGAAAATGATGCAAAAAAACTAACCAATTCTTATGGTGTTTGGAACGAGGAAATGGAGCTCAGGAGCCAAGAACTAGTGCACTGTGGTGGAAGTGTCTTTCAAATCTACAAGAAAATAGTAGGATCGTGGGTACCTCTGGCCTCTGGTACAGAGGAAAGGTTTGAGAAGGATAAAAAGAAGGTGTAGGAGCTAGCGATGCGCAATGGCGAATGTACTAGGAGCACCACAGCTAATTACCACGTACAAGGTATAACAGGAAGAGACGGGAGCAATATAGGAGAGGAAAATCAAAGGAACTTCACAAGAATATTGTGTACAAGGCAGGACAAAATAGATGTTTCCATCAATTCATCCGGAGTAAAACTTTTGATTCAAAAAGTAGCTAACAGGGTTAAGGTATCAAGAGGGAAGAGGATCGAGTGTATGGGTTCGATTCCTTTTTGCGGCAGTTGGTCCATAGTAGACATTCTTCGAAAGATGCAACGATTAAACAATCAGAGGCATTAGCATAATGTTTAGCAAGAACTTTGTTGACAAAGATAGGAAATACCTTTATTATATGTGAGTACTGAATTAAGGGGTTTGAAATGCTCTATGACAGTAGAGAAAGTTCAGGAGATAGTGTCCCAAAGTCAATAGATCTTCCACACCGAACGGTAAAGGTAGGCCATTACACAAACACACACACACACACACATACACACACACACACACACACACACACATACACATATAGATATCTTTAAAGATTGAGGTAAATGTTGTTACTTTAAACAATTTTCTTAAGATCCTTTAAAATCTGACGAAATAGCTGAATGTTGTTTAACCAGTATTTTTTAAGATCCTTTAAAATCTCGTGAAATAGCTGAATGTTATTAACCAGTACTTTTGAAATCCTTTGATATCTGACGAGATAACTGAATAAGATCTTGCTATAGCAATCTGCTTATAAACCAAGCATTACTCTCTGCCACCGTGTTTCATAAATCCCCTATAGTAAATGCTGCTTTTGAAATCCCGTATAGAAATGTTCGTATCTTCTTTTTATCTTTGGATTTAAGTTTCTTATCTGAAGATCTTGTCTTATTGTCTTGATAACTTCATTGACCACACAGATATCTTTACCCTGGCAGATAACTTCCTAGTTCGGCTTGCTCAGCTCATCCCATCTTTCCTCTTTCTTCTCGACACACGACGTTTTCTTGTGGACTCTCTTCTGTACACTCTTTGTCCCTTCTTGTACACGTCTTTTGGGTATATTCCCTTCTCTTTCTCCCTCTTTATACACGTCATATAAGCTTCTCATTCTTCTCTCTTTCTCCCGCCTTGCACACATCGAGTTAGCCTCCTTCCTCCTCTCCCTATCTCCCTTCCTTGCGTACGTCTTCCTTTTCTCTCTCTCTCTCTCTCTCTCTCTCTCTCTCTCTCTCTCTCTCTCTCTCTCTCTCTCCATCCCAGCCATTTCGAGGTTAATGGTTACAAACGAGGACGGGTGACTGCACCGGACGCTCCTCTATTCGGGAGTCCCGCATCTCCCTGTCTTATCTGCCACACAATCATCACGGAAGCTGTTAACGCCAAGACAAGCCATCTCAGCTCCCCACTAGGAACCCATTAACTCAGCTGGCTCCCCAGGTCCCCAACCATACCAGGTATTGCTATCTTGGTTTCCTCAGCGTCCTTGATGTCTGGGTCCTCTTAAGACAAAAGGCCCATTCATGCATCAAGGCTCACTACACACCAGAGTTTCTCTTGGGATGATGGTCTCTTGTGGACGTGAGGTGTCCTTAGTTAAGTTCATTGATCCTTTATAGGGATGTTCCATTATGATACTGGGATGTTCAGTCGTAAGGGCCACTGACGACTAATGTTCACTGTTTTGTGAGGACGATTCAAATGTGCAAGAATCCCCCAGGATCTAAAGAGGCCTCAGTTAATGAAACACAAAAACATGTATAAGTTCAGCATATACAGAAAACCTACCTATGTATGCTCATATATCCATTATTACTCAACTCAACATGACAGAGTTAAATTAACATCAGTTCAATCTATGTTCCTTAGGGCATTACGTATTTGCGGTCCAGAGTTTATTGATGATGAATTTGAGAAAATATATTTTATTGGATCTAAGTTAAAGTACCCTAGATCTTTCATTGAAAAATCCCTTAAGTTAGCAAAGAAATCATTTTATAGAGTTGAGCCAAAACCTCCCATTGACACCAAGAATCTTTTAGTTCTTCCTTTTAATAATAATAATAATAATAATATATATATATATATATATATATATATATATATATATATATATATATATATATTTTTCTGTCTTTCTTTCTTGCATACTATTCGCCATTTCCCGCGTTAGCGAGGTAGCGTTAAGAACAGAGGACTGGGTCTTTGAGGGAATATCCTCACCTAGCCCCCTTCCCTGTTCCTTCTTTTGGAAAATTAAAAAAGAAAATAATGAGAGGGGAGGATTTCCAGTCCCCCGCTCCCTCCCCTTTTAGTCGCCTTCTAAGACACGCAGGAGGGAATACATGGGAAGTATTCTTTCTCCCCTATCACCAGGGATAATATATATATATATATATATATATATATATATATATATATATATATATATATATATATATATATATATATATATATATATATATATATATATATATATATATATATATATATATATATATATATATATATATATATATATATATATATATGTTTATAGTTGTGTTACTGGAGTGATAGTTTTCATGCATGGTGTTTTTGATAAGAAAATAGTGAAGTTGGAGAAAAATGTAGCTTAGACATTGAAGCTTATTGATACAGTGGTGAAATTGATGAGAACTGCTATTGACGTTTGTGTGAATAAATTGTACATTTCCTTTTCCATAGCCAGAGGTTGAACCATTATGTGACATATCATTTTTTTCATTCATTTCAAGCTAAAAGTTTGTTTTCTAAATTGTTTCTTACATTTTTCATATGTATATATATGTATGTGTGTGTGTGTGTGCGTATGTGCGTATGTGTGTGTATGTGTGTGTGTGTGTATATGTATATATATATGTATATTATCCCTGGGGATAGGGGTGAAAGAATACTTCCCACGTATTCCTCGCGTGTCGTAGAAAGCGACTAGAGGGGACGGGAGCGGGGGGCCGGAAATCCTCCCCTCCTTGTATTAACTTTCTAAAATGGGAAACAGAAGAAGGAGTCACGCGGGGAGTATTCATCCTCCTCGAAGGCTCAAAGTGGGGTGCCTAAATATGTGTGGATGTAACCAAGATGTGAAAAAAGGAGAGATAGGTAGTATGTTTGAGGAAAGGAACCTGGATGTTTTGGCTCTGAGTGAAACGAAGCTCAAGGGTAAAGGGGAAGAGTGGTTTGGAAATGTCTGGGGAGTGAAGTCAGGGGTTAGTGAGAGGACAAGAGCAAGGGAAGGAGTAGCAATACTCCTGAAACAGGAGTTGTGGGAGTATGTGATAGAATGTAAGAAAGTAAATTCTCGATTAATATGGGTAAAATTGAAAGTTGATGGAGAGAGGTGGGTGATTATTGGTGCATATGCACCTGGGCATGAGAAGAAAGATCATGAGAGGCAAGTGTTTTGGGAGCAGCTGAATGAGTGTGTTAGCGGTTTTGATGCACGAGACCGGGTTATAGTGATGGGTGATTTGAATGCAAAGGTGAGTAATGTGGCAGTTGAGGGAATAATTGGTATGCATGGGGTGTTCAGTGTTGTAAATGGAAATGGTGAAGAGCTTGTAGATTTATGTGCTGAAAAAGGACTGATGATTGGGAATACCTGGTTTAAAAAGCGAGATATACATAAGTATACTTATGTAAGTAGGAGAGATGGCCAGAGAGCGTTATTGGATTACGTGTTAATTGACAGGCGTGCGAAAGAGAGACTTTTGGATGTTAATGTGCTGAGAGGTGCAACTGGAGGGATGTCTGATCATTATCTTGTGGAGGCTAAGGTGAAGATTAGTATGGGTTTTCAGAAAAGAGGAGTGAATGTTGGGGTGAAGAAGGTGGTGAGAGTAAGTGAGCTTGGGAAGGAGACCTGTGTGGGGAAGTACCAGGAGAGACTGTGTACAGAATGGAAAAAGGTGAGAACAATGGAAGTAAGGGGAGTGGGGGAGGAATGGGATGTATTTAGGGAATCAGTGATGGATTGCGCAAAAGATGCTTGTGGCATGAGAAGAGTGGGAGGTGGGCTGTTTAGAAAGGGTAGTGAGTGGTGGGATGAAGAAGTAAGAGTATTAGTGAAAGAGAAGAGAGAGGCATTTGGACGATTTTTGCAGGGAAAAAATGCAATTGAGTGGGAGAAGTATAAAAGAAAGAGACAGGAGGTCAAGAGAAAGGTGCAAGAGGTGAAAAAAAGGGCAAATGAGAGTTGGGGTGAGAGACTATCAGTAAATTTTAGGGAGAATAAAAAGATGTTCTGGAAGGAGGTAAATAGGGTGCGTAAGATAAGGGAGCAAATGGGAACTTCAGTGAAGGGCGTAAATGGGGAGGTGATAACAAGTAGTGGTGATGTGAGAAGGAGATGGAATGAGTATTTTGAAGGTTTGTTGAATGTGTCTGATGACAGAGTGGCAGATATAGGGTGTTTTGGTCGAGGTGGTGTGCAAAGTGAGAGGGTTAGGGAAAATGATTTGAGGTAGTAAAAGCTTTGCGGAAGATGAAAGCCGGCAAGGCAGCAGGTTTGGATGGTATTGCAGTGGAATTTATTAAAAAAGGGGGTGACTGTATTGTTGACTGGTTGGTAAGGTTATTTAATGTATGTATGACTCATGGTGAGGTGCCTGAGGATTGGCGGAATGCGTGCATAGTGCCATTGTACAAAGGCAAAGGGGATAAGAGTGAGTGCTCAAATTACAGAGGTATAAGTTTGTTGAGTATTCCTGGTAAATTATATGGGAGGGTATTGATTGAGAGGGTGAAGGCATGTACAGAGCATCAGATTGGGGAAGAGCAGTGTGGTTTCAGAAGTGGTAGAGGATGTGTGGATCAGGTGTTTGCTTTGAAGAATGTATGTGAGAAATACTTAGAAAAGCAAATGGATTTGTATGTAGCATTTATGGATCTGGAGAAGGCATATGATAGAGTTGATAGAGATGCTCTGTGGAAGGTATTAAGAATATATGGTGTGGGAGGAAAGTTGTTAGAAGCAGTGAAAAGTTTTTATCGAGGATGTAAGGCATGTGTACGTGTAGGAAGAGAGGAAAGTGATTGGTTCTCAGTGAATGTAGGTTTGCGGCAGGGGTGTGTGATGTCTCCATGGTTGTTTAATTTGTTTATGGATGGGGTTGTTAGGGAGGTAAATGCAAGAGTCCTGGAAAGAGGGGCAAGTATGAAGTCTGTTGGGGATGAGAGAGCTTGGGAAGTGAGTCAGTTGTTGTTCGCTGATGATACAGCGCTGGTGGCTGATTCATGTGAGAAACTGCAGAAGCTGGTGACTGAGTTTGGTAAAGTGTGTGGAAGAAGAAAGTTAAGAGTAAATGTGAATAAGAGCAAGGTTATTAGGTACAGTAGGGTTGAGGGTCAAGTCAATTGGGAGGTGAGTTTGAATGGAGAAAAACTGGAGGAAGTGAAGTGTTTTAGATATCTGGGAGTGGATCTGTCAGCGGATGGAACCATGGAAGCGGAAGTGGATCATAGGGTAGGGGAGGGGGCGAAAATTTTGGGAGAATTGAAAAATGTGTGGAAGTCGAGAACATTATCTCGGAAAGCAAAAATGGGTATGTTTGAAGGAATAGTGGTTCCAACAATGTTGTATGGTTGCGAGGCGTGGGCTATGGATAGAGTTGTGCGCAGGAGGATGGATGTGCTGGAAATGAGATGTTTGAGGACAATGTGTGGTGTGAGGTGGTTTGATCGAGTAAGTAACGTAAGGGTAAGAGAGATGTGTGGAAATAAAAAGAGCGTGGTTGAGAGAGCAGAAGAGGGTGTTTTGAAATGGTTTGGTCACATGGAGAGAATGAGTGAGGAAAGATTGACCAAGAGGATATATGTGTCGGAGGTGGAGGGAACGAGGAGAAGAGGGAGACCAAATTGGAGGTGGAAAGATGGAGTGAAAAAGATTTTGTGTGATCGGGGCCTGAACATGCAGGAGGGTGTAAGGAGGGCAAGGAATAGAGTGAATTGGAGCGATGTAGTATACAGGGGTTGACGTGCTGTCAGTGGAGTGAATCAAGGCATGTGAAGCGTCTGGGGTAAACCATGGAAAGCTGTGTAGGTATGTATATTTGCGTGTGTGGACGTGTGTATGTACATGTGTATGGGGGGGGGGGGCCATTTCTTTCGTCTGTTTCCTTGCGCTACCTCGCAAACGCGGGAGACAGCGACAAAGTATAAAAAAAAAAAAAAAAAATATATATATATATATATATATATATATATATATATATATATATATATATATATATATATATATATATATATATATATATATATATATATATATATATATATATATATATATATATATATATTCCGCAAACTTTTACTACCTCTTCTCTGTTTACCAAATCATTTTCCCTAACCCTCTCACTTTGCACACCACCTCGACCAAAACACCCTATATCTGCCACTCTATCATCAAACACATTCAACAAACCTTCAAAATACTCACTCCATCTCCTTCTCACATCAAAACTATTTGTTATCACCTCCCCATTTGCGCCCTTCACTGAAGTTCCCATTTGCTCCCTTGTCTTACGCACTTTATTTACCTCCTTCCAGAACATCTTTTAATTCTCCCTAAAATTTAATGATACTCTCTCACCCCAACTCTCATTTGCCCTTTTTTTCACCTCTTGCACCTTTCTCTTGACCTCCTGTCTCTTTCTTTTATACGTCTCTCACTCAACTGCATTTTTACCTGCAAAAATAGTCCAAATGCCTCTCTCTTCTTTTTCACTAATACTCTTACTTCTTCATCCCACCACTCACTACCCTTTCTAATCAACCCACCTCCCACTCTTCTCATGCCACAAGCATCTTTTGCGCAATCCATCACTGATTCCCTAAATACATCCCATTCCTCCCCCACTCCCCTTACTTCCATTGTTCTCACCTTTTTCCATTCTGTACTCAGTCTCTCCTGGTACTTCCTCACACAAGTCTCCTTCCCAACCTCACTTACTCTCACCACCCTCTTCACCCCAACATTCACTCTTTTTTTCTGAAAACCCATAGAAATCTTCACCTTAGCCTCCACAAGATAATGATCAGACATCCCTCCAGTTGCACCTCTCAGCACATTAACATCCAAAAGTCTCTCTTTCGCGCGCCTGTCAATTAACACGTAATCCAATAACGCTCTCTGGCCATCTCTCCTACTTACATACGTATACTTATGTATATCTCGCTTTTTAAACCAGGTATTCCCAATCATCAGTCCTTTTTCAGCACATAAATCTACAAGCTCTTCACCATTTCCATTTACAACACTGAACACCCCATGTATACCAATTATTCCCTCAACTGCCACATTACTCACCTTTGCATTCAAATCACCCTTCACTATAACCCGGTCTCGTGCATTAAAACCACTAACACACTCATTCAGTTGCTCCCAAAACACTTGCCTCTCATGATCTTTCTTCTCATGCCCAGGTGCATATGCACCAATAATCACCCATATCTCCATCAACTTTCAGTTTTACCCATATTAATCGAGAATTTACTTTCTTACATTCTATCACATACTCCCACAACTCCTGTTTCAGGAGTACTGTTGTATGGTTGCGAGGCGTGGGCTATGGATAGAGTTGTGCGCAGGAGGATGGATGTGCTGGAAATGAGATGTTTGAGGACAATGTGTGGTGTGAGGTGGTTTGATCGAGTAAGTAACGTAAGGGTAAGAGAGATGTGTGGAAATAAAAAGAGCGTGGTTGAGAGAGCAGAAGAGGGTGTTTTGAAATGGTTTGGGCACATGGAGAGAATGAGTGAGGAAAGATTGACCAAGAGGATATATGTGTCGGAGGTGGAGGGAACGAGGAGAAGAGGGAGACCAAATTGGAGGTGGAAAGATGGAGTGAAAAAGATTTTGTGTGATCGGGGCCTGAACATGCAGGAGGGTGAAAGGAGGGCAAGGAATAGAGTGAATTGGAGCGATGTGGTATACCGGGGTTGACGTGCTGTCAGTGGATTGAATCAGGGCATGTGAAGCGTCTGGGGTAAACCATGGAAAGCTGTGTAGGTATGTATATTTGCGTGTGTGGACGTATGTATATACATGTGTATGGGGGTGCGTTGGGCCATTTCTTTCGTCTGTTTCCTTGCGCTACCTCGCAAACGCGGGAGACAGCGACAAAGCAAAAAAAAAAAAAAAAATTATATATATATATATATATATATATATATATATATATATATATATATATATATATATATATATATATATATATATAATTTATTCATTTATTTAAATATTCATTTATTTATTCTCCTTTGTCGCATTAACGAGGTAGCGCAACGAAACAGACGAAAGAATGCCCCAACCCACCCACATACACATGTATATACATACACGTCCACACACGCAAATATACATACCTATACATCTCAATGTATACATATATATATACACACAGACATATACATATATACACATGTACATAATTCATACTATCTGCCTTTATTTATTCTCATCGCCACCTCGCCACACATGTAATAACAACCCCCCCCCCCCCATGTGTGCGAGGGAGCGCAAGGAAAGACAACAAAGGCCCCATTCCTTCACATTCAGTCTCTAGCTGTCATGTAATAATGCACCGAAACCACAGCTCCCTTTCCACATCCAAGCCCTACAGAACTTTACAAGGTTTACCCCAGACGCTTCACATGCCCTGGTTCAATCCATCGACAGCACGTCGACCCCGGTATACCACATTGTTCCAATTCACTCCATTCCTTGCTCGCCTTTCACCCTCCTGCATGTTCAAGCCCCGATCACTCAAAATTTTTCTCACTCCATCTTCCCACCTCCAGTTTGGTCTCCCACTTCTCCTCGTTCCCTCCACCTCTGACACATATATCCTCTTTGTCAATCTTTCCTCAGTCATTCTCTCCATGTGCCCAAACCATTTCAAAACACCCTCTTCTGCTCTCTCAACCACACTCTTTTTATTTCCACATTTCTCTCTTACCTATACATTACTTACTCGATCAAACCACCTCACACCACATATTGTCCTCAAACATCTCATTTCCAGCACATCCATCCTCCTGCGCACAACTCTATCCATAGCCCACGCCTCGCAACCATACAACATTGTTGGAACCACTATTCCTTCAAACATACTCATTTTTGCTTTCCGAGATAGTGTTCTCGACTTCCAAACATTCTTCAAGGCCCCCAGAATTTTCGCCCCCTCCCCCACCCTATGATTCACTTCCGCTTCCATGGTTTCATCCGCTGCCAGATCCACTCCCAGATATCTAAAACACTTTACTTCCTCCAGTTTTTCTCCATTCAAACATACCTCCCAATTGCCTTGACCCTCAACCCTACTGTACCTAATAACCTTGCTCTTATTCACATTTACTCTTAACTTTCTTCTTTCACACACTTTACCAAACTCAGTCACCAGCTTCTGCAGTTTCTCACATGAATCAGCCACCAGCGCTGTATCATCAGCGAACAACTACTGACTCACTTCCCAAGCTCTCTCATCCACAACAGACTGCATACTTGCCCCTCTTTCCAACACTCTTGCATTCACCTCCCTAACAACCCCATCCATAAACAAATTAAACAGCCATGGAGACATCACGCGCCCCTGCCGCAAACCTACATTCACTGAGAACCAATCACTTTCCTCTCTTCCTACACGTACACATGCCTTACATCCTCGATAAAAACTTTTCACTGCTTCTAACAACTTGACTCCCACACCATACATTCTTAGTACCCTCCACAGAGCATCTCTATCAACTCTATCATATGCCCACTCCAGATCCATAAATGCTACATACAAATCCATTTGCTTTTCTAAGTATTTCTCACATACATTCTTCAAAACCAACACCTGATCCATACATCCTCTACCACTTCTGAAACGACACTGCTCTTCCCCAATCTGATGCTCTGTACATGCTTTCACCCTCTCAATCAATACCCTCCCATATAGTTTACCAGGAATACTCAACAAACTTATACCTCTGTAATTTGAGCACTCACTCTTATCCCCTTTGCCTTTGTACAATGGCACTATGCACGCATTCCGCCAATCCTCAGGCACCTCACCATGAGTCATACATACATTAAATAACCTTACCAACCAGTCAACAATACAGTCACCCTTTTTTAATAAATTCCACTGCAATACCATCCAAACCTGCTGCCTTGCCGGCTTTCATCTTCCGCAAAGCTTTTACTACCTCTTCTCTGTTTACCAAATCATTTTCCCTAACCCTCTCACTTTGCACACCACCTCGACCAAAACAACCTATATCTGCCACTCTATCATCAAACACATTCAACAAACCTTCAAAATACTCACTCCATCTCCTTCTCACATCACCACTACTTGTTATCACCTCCCCATTAGCCCCCTTCACTGGTGTTCCCATTTGCTCCCTTGTCTTACGCACTTTATTTACCTACTTCCAAAACATCTTTTTATTCTCCCCAAAATTTAATATATATATATATATATATATATATATATATATATATATATATATATATATATATATATATATATATTCTTTTTTTTTTTTTAGCTTTGTCGCTGTCTCCCGAGTTTGCGAGGTAGCGCAAGGAAACAGACGAAAGAAATGGCCCAACCCACCCCCATACACATGTATATACATACACGTCCACACACGCAAATATACATACCTACACAGCTTTCCATGGTTTACCCCAGACGCTTCACATGCCCTGATTCAATCCACTGACAGCACGTTAACCCCGGTATACCACATCGCTCCAATTCACTCTATTCCTTGCCCTCCTTTCACCCTCCTGCATGTTCAGGCCCCGATCACACAAAATCTTTTTCACTCCATCTTTCCACCTCCAATTTGGTCTCCCTCTTCTCCTCGTTCCCTCCACCTCCGACACATATATCCTCTTGGTCAATCTTCCTCACTCATTCTCTCCATGTGACCAAACCATTTCAAAACACCCTCTTCTGCTCTCTCAACCACGCTCTTTTTATTTCCACACATCTCTCTTACCCTTACGTTACTTACTCGATCAAACCACCTCACACCACACATTGTCCTCAATCATCTCATTTCCAGCACATCCATCCTCCTGCGCACAACTCTATCCATAGCCCACGCCTCGCAACCATACAACATTGTTGGAACCACTATTCCTTCAAACAGACCCATTTTTGCTTTCCGAGATAATGTTCTCGACTTCCACATATATATATATATATATATATATATATATATATATATATATATATATATATATATATATATATATATATATATATATATATATATATATATATATATATCGTAGCTTACCCCACCATGTCCCAGTACAGTAGCCACAGCTGCCCGGCTACCGGATCGTAGCCTACCTCACCATATCCTAGTACAGTACCCTACCTAGCTCCCGGCTACTGGATCGTAGCCTACCTCACCATATCCCAGTACAGTAGCCACAGCTGCCTAGCCATTTGATCTTAGTTTTCCTCAGTGTAACCTGGTCAAGGAGCTATCGCTACCCAGGGGGTTGACCTTAAGCTAAGCAAACCTTACGTAGTCTCCCCAGAAGCAAAGATTCATAATGGAATTATACCAATATTGATAGCGTTCGCTGGTGTGAGACCGCTTTTTGTGGCTAAGTTTGGAAAGGTTGAGCGGTGTTGCAAACCCTCATCACAGTAATTACTATTTCTATCGTCTTTTCTCTAGCACAAGGAGCAGCTTGAAAAAGACCCCGTGGTCTGTTAGCGTATTGCAAATCCATAGCATAAGTGATCGTTTTCTAAAGCTAGTTTCAATGTGGCGCTAGACTAGTAATTTACTATGTAAGTGTAATGACGCGATCCAAGAAGGGCAATCATAAGCTATTGTTTGAACGAATGATAACAAACACCAAAGTCTCTATCTGCCGTGTTCATACGTTTTCAAGATTTTCCAGATGTGGTAACAAGAATATTAGCTGTCAAAATCTTAAGATACACCTATGTATAGTTGACAAGTTATTCAAAGTTAATCTATGAATTGATTAATCTACAAATATTACTCGTAAACTTATATGTTGATTATCAGTGAGCTCCAAGCCAGGAATACGAGTCCAGCAGGTAGTTACCTCGTCAACAACCAGTCGCCAGTGTCCAGCAGGTAGTTACCTCGTCAACAACCAGTCGCCAGTGGTCACGCATTCTTTTTAACCCTCACTTCTGTCAGGAAACTTGGTTTTTACCCCGAGTGTCTCAGTGAAATGTACCTGACCTCATCTCTGTTTATCTTGTGACCCCACCACGACACTTTCTGTAGCGCTTGTCACCGTCTAAATGGTGGTTGGTTTCCTGGGTTTTAATGGCCAGATGACCTTTGAGACAGGTCATTTGGCCAGCAACCCATTTTGATATAGACTATAACTTCATCGTCCCAATATCCTAATAACCTATACATCTTATTCTAAATCCTAATACATATAGTCATCTATATTTTAGATAATGTATATGTTTTGGGAAGAGGGAGAGAGATGTGTTAGTGGACACTACATCAACGTAGCAGCTATGCATTACCCAGGCGATGTAGCATCCACCGTTGCAGCTGCAATATACAACTGTGAAAGTGAGAGGAAAGATGAAAGCCAGACCTTTACCATAACATGCACATACACTTTTATAAATGTATTGGTTGTATCAATGATTCATCATCCCAACGCCACAGCTTTACTCGCCCTAGTGTAAAAGCCACCCCACTTAGGGACTGCAGTGTGATATGTAACAGTTCACCCACCACAATACCACTCACAAAAGTAGCAGCCACACCCCTTAACTAGGACCACCACAGTGAGGAGCCAATGCAACACTTTATATCATCTTGATTATTTCAGTTTCCTTGAAAAAGATAAATAACTTGTTTGTTATTTTGTTGCTGCCTTTAAGGATGTTTTTCAAATCAAAATTTAGTATATTTCTATCAAATTATCATTTTGATATGTCCATATTTCAAGTATTTGCTGCAGTGTATGATGATGTGATCTATTGATAATGGTGTGTTACATGTGGAACATCTGGGTGGAAATCCTTTATGTGTATGGGGTTGTAGGTGGGTTGCATATGTACAGTTTAAACATAAGTGAGCAATCGCATCTTTCACTCTTCTGTTTTGTCTATTGGAAGCCAACCAGTCCGCTATTTCTTGTGTTTAATTTTATCGTTAACTCTAAGGTTGGTTGAATGACCCTGCTACAGAAGAAATGGAGATTTCCTTCCCAAGGAAAGTTATTCACCGAGCTCTTGAGAGATCAAGATAACCTGTCCGAGGTCTGAGGCTGATTTAGCCAGTATGTCTGCCTGCTCGTTGCTCTAAATGTTGCAGTGACCAGACGCCTACATCAATAGGATATCCTTCACACGTGAATTTGGTTTATTCATGATACTAATCTAGAATCTCTTTTAATTCTGTATAGATAGATTTTATAGCCTTAAGAGCTGATAACAATTCATAAAAAAGAAAAAATAACGGCTTTAGTGTGATTTGATTTGATTATATAATCTAGAGATTTATCAAAAACAAATGATTCAGCACAGAAAATACAGATGTCTGGTTTGGTACACAGTACCTGAGGGAACACTCAACTCATCACACACTTGTACCCACACCTTCATCATCTGTGTTGGATCCACCACCATCATCAGTGTAGAAGTGGACATAAGACAGACGCTCTGTTATGACATTTAAAAAGCGCTGGTGTACCTCACTCTCCGCCGCGTTCAATTTCTTCCCCGGGAGCAACTTTGTCTTAACTTTTGTTTGCTTCCAGGGAGGCAGAACGTTCTTGACCAGCGTGTCCACTTCATTCACTTTGAAACCAGAGTTCTCACTGGGGAAGTGTTTACTGAGGGCCAGGGACCAGACGCTTCTGTTAACAAACTGTTCGTATTGTTGGATGAGGCGACAGGCAGATGTGTTCTTCTTCCTCCTGGTCATCAAAATACTACACTATACAGCTAATGTACCTCGGTGCAGACGGAGGGGAGGTGTTTTCGCTTCAGGAATCGTGTAACTCTATTACATTGACAGGGTTTCGAGGCATATTCGCAAACATTTACTGTGGAACACATCCAACCTCGCCGGAGTGAAATCTCTTACCCAAGCATACCCCTGGGAGCCATAGTCTAACTTAGATCTACTTAGGGACTTGTAGACCATTAATAAAGATTCTCTGTCAGCTGCCATGAGCAACCCCAAAAGATATTCTAGAATATTTTACCTCTTATTACAATTTGTTATTAAATACTCTATATTATATCTCCAGTTTAATCTTTCATTGTTTTATAGACTCAGGGATCTAATGTAATTTCGAAAAGAGATCGGGATATCATCCAATTTTAACTGCAGATTTGAGATGGTGTTTCTAATGGTAAAAGCAACTGCGACATTATTTTGCTGCTTAAAACTGAACTATGAATGATCTCAAGTGCAACTTGAAGCAGTTCAGCTGAAAATTGTGCACTGTGGAGGAGTGTCACATTGCACAGCATCAGCATAAAGTGGGTATTACTATGGGAAGAGTGTCACATTGCACAGCATCAGCATAAAGTGGGTATTACTGTGGGAGGAGTGTCACATTGCACAGCATCAGCATAAAGTGGATATTTAAGATTTTGAGGGACGAAAGCTGGAGACGAACTATTGCTGATCAAAATATCAAATAATGTTGGGCTCAGTACGTTGCCTTGCGATACTCCATTTTCTTGGAAAAATATATCCGAGATAACATTGAGTGCTGCAATTTTGACCCCAAAAAATGTACTTTCTTTTGAGAAACTACTAACTAAAATGGGTAAATAACCTCTCAAACAAACATGGTTTTTGCTTAAGATTCCGTTTCGCCATGTCATTTCATGGCCCTTTTCTAAATCTAAGAAAAAGGAAACTCCAGTTAGACAAAACTTTTTAAAGAATGTATGATTCTATTTCCTAAATCTATTGATAGATCCGTTATGCTTTTACGGAAAGCACGCCATTGGTGTCTAAGTAGATTTTGCGATTCTCAAAAACGAAAGCAGCTTTCTATTAACCATTCATGCAATGACCTTACAAATCCAGCTCATTCAGGGCCCTTTTGGGATCGGGGGTACGTTCCTTGAGCCTGGAAACGTTCGAGACGTCCAAATCTCATTGTGCAACGCTAAAAGCTTAGTCAGGTTAGCTTGACTTAGATGTCAAATCGTCCCGTACGTTACCACAGGATCTCAAGGTAAAAAGTAAGTCCTTCATCAAGAAATATCTTGTTGTATGGTTGGTCATCATCATCTGTGGCAAAGTCAGGTATTGTTGACTTGATCCGATGTTTATGTTGTGAGAAACATTGGTTGTAGGTGGCCGCGACGTTTATGTTGTGAGAAACGTTGGTTGTAGTTGGATGCGATGTTTATGTTGTGAGAAACGTTGGTTGTAGTTGGATGCGATGTTTATGTTGTGAGAAACGTTGATTGTAGTTGGACGCGATGTTTATGTTGTGAGAAACGTTGGTTGTAGTTGGATGCGATGTTTATGTTGTGAGAAACGTTGGTTGTAGTTGGCTGCGATGTTTATGCTGTGAGAAACGTTGGTTGTAAATGGATGCGATGTTCATGTTGTGAGAAACGTTGGTTGTAGTTGGATGCGATATTTATTTTGTGAGAAACGTTGGTTGTAGTTGGCCAAGCTACTTGTGTCTGAGAATCTCTTGGCAAGTGTTTTGGTTGTGTCAACCATGTTGTCTGGTGTGTGTGTGTGTGTGTGTGTGTGTGTGGAGGGGGGAGAGGGTTGTATTTTCCAATCATCTTTTTATACTTTGGGATCAGACCTGACTCATGGGGGTGACTTTGTTGATGGCTGAAAAATAACCACACCAGGAGTCCCTTTTTGCGTGTTTCATGGTACTTCGTCAATGAGGTTGTTATCTGATGTTCTTCTTGCCTAAACCATCGCTTGTTAGGCAATGAAGTTGTTATCTGATTTTTTCTTGCCTAAACCATCGCTTGTTAGGCAATGAAGTTGTTATCTGATTTTTTCTTGCCTAAACCATCGCTTGTTAGGCAATGAGGTTTGTTATGTGATGTTCTTCTTGCCTAAACCATCGCTTGTTAGGCAATGAAGTTGTTATCTGATATTTTCTTGCCTAAACCATCGCTTGTTAGGCAATGAGGTTTGTTATGTGATGTTCTTCTTGCCTAAACCATCGCTTGTTAGGCAATGAAGTTGTTATCTGATTTTTTCTTGCCTAAACCATCGCTTGTTAGGCAATGAGGTTTGTTATGTGATGTTCTTCTTGCCTAAACCATCGCTTGTTTACAGGCAATGAAGTTGTTATCTGATGTTCTTCTTGCCTAAACCATCGCTTGGTTATAGGCAATGAAGTTGTTATCTGATGTCCTTTTTGCCTAAACCATCGCTTGTTAGGCAGGACACTTTGTCGAAAATCCTATATCTTCCATTGTGCATTTCGGCAATCTGGTGTCCACCAAGGAACTCTATGCTTTGTGGAAATTGTACGAAGCCTTAGGAATGGAGGCCTCAGTTGCCCTAGGGATGGCGTTCGTTATATTTTGGACCTTTATATCAACGTCATCGATGAATATATCTAAGACAGCTCGAACTGCATGTGACGCCAAGTGTGCCATCTTAATGTTGATGGCGACTGATTTACAGAGAAGTCGTACGTATAAGAAAGGCTAATTGGGAAGTGGTCGCTTCCACAAGGAGTCGTCATAAGTATCCCAGGTGATGTCATTAGATCTATCTGGCCCAGGATGACAAGGATAGATCGATGGTTGAGATGTTTCCTGTTCAGTCGTCTTTCCAAGTTCCACTTCTGTCGATTAGGAGAAAGAGGTTAGAACTGATGATAAATTTACCATTTGTTTCCCTCTGTAATTTGCCGGTCTGATTACCCAGTGATAAAGATGAAATTCAAAATCTCCTAAAATTACTTTACTTTGGAGGATATTGACCCGAAAGAAAGTGAAACTCATCATCAAGTGCACTGGAACTGGGACAATATATTGAATAAATGGCCAAGAACGTGTAAGTAAGTTTTACTCAACATGTCACGGCTTCTGAGTAGAATTTAATGTCACTCCTGTGTTGGGGTAAGCTTTGGTGTACGTAAATAGCTATCACCATGTTCTTCATCTCTTCTATACGGGTGATAGTTATCTAAACAACACAGACTTCAGTGTGGTCTCTTGTAGACAGATAACGGATGGCCTCTATATAGCAAGCAACAGTAATAGTTGTCCTTACTTATTCCTAAGACCTCACCACTTCCATTGAATGATTCTGAATGTGTTGGTTTAACAGTCATCTAACTGGCCAGATTTACGAACCCTTACTTTTCTTTGGACTTGGGCGAGTCCCTAGGAGGACGTGATCGCTCCCTCGATGTAGTCATTATTATCCACTGAGTCTAAAAACACTTCATCGAAAAGGACTTCCTAACTTTATTCCTCCTTACCGAAGCTAATGACGTCCGACGGGGTTTCCTTAACTAAGTTTAGTCAGGTTAATCCCGTCCTCCTTCACTATTTTGGGTTGTGTAGAGGACGTGGTCTGAGTACAGGACTCTTTGAGATGGTTTTCAGGATGTGGAGGTCCTGGATTAGGGACACCAGGGTTTGTGAGTGGTATTTCTGTGGATCTCACACTCCCACGTATTCCCTGCGTGTCGTAGAAGGCGACTAAAAGGGGAGGGAGCGGGAGGCTGGAGATCCTCCCCTCTCTTTTTTTTTTTTTCCAAAAGAAGGAACAGAGAACGGGGGCCAGGTGAGGATACTCCCTCAAAGGCCCAGTCCTCTGTTCTTAACGCTACCTCGCTAACGCGGGAAATGGCGAATAGTATGAAAGAAAGAAAGAACAAGCTTGCATCTCGCCTCTGAAGCGTATGGTCCATTGGGCCTTGGAATCTAGTGAGGTTCATTAACCTGTTTCCTCGCTTACTGTATGAGATGTTGTTAAGCGCTTCGAACGGTATGAGCTCCGAGGAAAGCTTGGATGGTTACCCTTGTAGCTGACGCAGAAAACCCCGTCCTACCATATTGCTGGCACTTGAAGCAGCGCAAGGAGTTTAGGATGTCGGATCGAACTCGACATCTCATGAATCCTACAGCAATAGCATTCGGTAACTTAGAATTTCCGAAGTTAAGTTAATCAAATGGTCCGACTTCGTTCGCCGTTGATGAATTTGGCGATGAATCAGGGAATGATAACATCCTCGTTTGATATAATTCCTGTATGATGTCCTCTTCTGCCATATCCATGACGTCAGAATAGAAGATAACCCTCCCTCATGAACTCATGGACACTGGAATAGAGGCTAAAACATCATAGGAGTGGTGGAACATCTTCAATTTAGAGGTCTACCACATGATTCGTCTATTTGAACTTAACAACAAGATCACCACTTGCCAGTTTCATTACTATCCCAACGTCTCCAGTTTGACCATCAGTCGCCTTCCTGATCAAAGTAGGATTAAGAAAGGAAAAGACATCGAGTCAGTCACATGTTTTTGAACAGTTTCCACATTCCTTGACTTAATGTACATGTCTCTGTCATCACCACCACTTACTCTCATGGGGTCAGTGGATAGCTTAGAAGTACGTATGATGCTGGGCTACTCCCTATAATCCAGGCGATGGGGTACCACTCCAGGCGATGGGGTACCACCCCAGGCGATGGGTACCACCCCAGGCGATGGGGTACCACCCCAGGCGATGGGGTACCACCCCAGGCGATGGGGTACCACCCCAGGCGATGGGGTACCACTCCAGGCGATGGGGTACCACCCCAGGCGATGGGGTACCACCCCAGGCGATGGAGTACCACTCCAGGTGATGGAGTACCACTCCAGGCGATGGAGTACCACTCTAGGCGATGAGGTACCACCCCAGGCGATGGGGTACCACCCCAGGCGATGGGGTACCACTCCAGGCGATGGGGTACCACCCCAGGCGATGGGGTACCACTCCAGGCGATGGGGTACCACCCCAGGCGATGGGGTACCACCCCAGGCGATGGAGTACCACTCCAGGCGATGGGGTACCACTCCAGGCGATGGGGTACCACCCCAGGCGATGGGGTACCACCCCAGGCGATGGGATACCACCCCAGGCGATGGGGTACCACCCCAGGCGATGGGATACCACCCCAGGCGATGGGGTACCACTCCAGGCGATGAGGTACCACCCCAGGCGATGGGGTACCACTCCAGGCGATGGGGTACCACCCCAGGCGATGGGGTACCACTCCAGGCGATGGAGTACCACTCCAGGCGATGGGGTACCACTCCAGGCGATGGGGTACCACCCCAGGCGATGGGGTACCACTCCAGGCGATGGGGTACCACCCCAGGCGATGGGGTACAACCCCAGGCGATGGGGTACCACCCCAGGCGATGGGGTTAGATACAAAGACTAAAGCTTTCCCAGTTTCAGAGTAGGGCCAGGTACACAGGCCTCTCCTGTGGTCGGCCACCTCTCAGTGAGAGCAACAGTCCTGTATAAAGTGTCGTCTGGAATTACCAGATGTACCAATAGCTTCACCACCTTCAGGATATGAATGATACAAATACAGAAAGCACCAATGTGTGTGTGTGTGTGTGTGTGTGTGTGTGTGTGTGAGTGTTGTGGTTGCAGTTAGTAAGATAAGCTACCTAATGGTCACAACCAGCTCGGACAACTGCTAAAACGCGACTGCACTGTCTTCCAAATGAGCGCAAAGACCACATACACATCGTCATTTTTGGGTTTGAACTCTAAACGAAGCCGTTCGTCCGCCATCTCGAAGCTGAAGTGGGGCTTCACTGTCTCGCAGAACGATCTTCCAATCCGGTGAAATGAATTACATACCCTTTCTTCCCCCCTTCTGTAACCTTCTTTTTTGAACTATATATTTATTAATGTTATATGTTACATGTATTAATGTTATATGTATTTTCATCACTATCCCTGGGGATAGGGGAGAAAGAATACTTCCCACGTATTCCCTGCGTGTCGTAGAAGGCGACTGAAACGGGAGGGAGCTGGGACTGGAAATCCTCCCCTCTCGTTTCTTTTTCCAAAAGAAGGAACAGAGAAGGGGGCCAGGTGAGGGTATTCCCTCAAAGGCCCAGTCCTCTGTTCTTAACGCTACTTCGCTAACGCGGGAAATGGCAAATAGTATGAAATAATTTATGTCACACATGGTGATAAGAATTATGTGTTGGAAAATGATTTTTCATAGATTATAATGAGTTCCAGATGTTGAATATAGTCAGTTTAAGTCACAACCGTTGTAACGATTCTGTCAGAGATAATTTATATTCTTATGACGTCTGTCAGTTTATCTAGATACCATCTCACTCGTTAATATTTTCATGGTGAACTAAGGGGTGCATAAGACGATGATGATGGACACACCTCTGGGTCACCAGCTGCCAAAGAACCCCCTCTCACCGGAGATCAGTGAGCCAGGCAGGAGAAAAGTCTTGGTCGTGAGTGATCTTCAGATACGAGAATACTTTCACTGATGCATCTCACGGCAAGCTACTCTGGTGGAGACGAAAACATCACTCTGTGTATTACCTTTTCACGTCTTTCATGCTACTGGCAAAACAAAATGCTAAGCAGTACAGTATTATCATACAACCTATAATGCATATAGACTAATACACTAATGTCTTTCTTTCCTCTGTTACACAGAGTTGACAGGCTAAAGTTGTATGAGGAGACAGATCTGCCCACTAGACTATGAATGTGTGGGGATAGATAACTGTTCACAGTTTGGAGGGACGTGGTTCAAAGGGAGAGAGGGCCACTTGCATGCCATCATATACTTGGTACTCTTGAAAGAGGTTTCATGGCTACCCATTCCCTCCTGGTTCGGTGTATTTCGTACATGATCGGTGCCTTGTGCCTTAGCCAAGAGCGTTCGCCAATAGTTTGAACTACTACAATGGTCGAGAAAGTGGCAACATAATGGAGCCATCGCTGGAGAGGACATCCAGGGTGCTCATGCAACACGCTCGTGTGGTCTGGGATCCATTCCTGGCAATCTAGCGCCTTTACCTCCACCAAGGCGCGTCGCCAGTATGATGGACCGACTCGAGGCGTCACTCAGGAGGGAAGCTATACCCCATTTGGTTTTATCTCTATGATCGCATAGGAAGAAATGTAATGGAAATTGATAGTTTTTTAGAAAATAATTGTATAAAGATAATAATTCAAGTTATAACAAATTAAGTTTAACTACAGTTCTATGTAAATCAGCCTTGCTTATTAGTACACAAGGAAAATGATATAAGAAATATAGTTCAGGTCTTATTAAATGTTTTAAAACATAAGAACAGTGAAGGTAGGCCTCTGTGAGTGGGTGTGTTTGTGTGAATAATGTTTGTGATTACCATTTGCTTCTTATATAGAAAGAGTTTACATTCATCGCCCCGTCTATTAACTTTCTTTGTATGTACCATGTCTTTACTCCTTTGTCTGTATACACACACACACACACACACACACACACACACACACACACACACACAGGCTGAGCCAGGCACCCATTCATCGACCAGCACCGAGAGGAGGATGAACAGCTGGAATTGGCTGTGAGCCTAGTGACGCTCCCAGATTTCGAACCCATACCTTTAGTGGGGAGTTTGAGGAGCTGCCACACTTCTTACGCCCTAAGAGCAGTACAAATTAGAAAATGCTAATGCTTTTATTTTATAAAACTCTACCTAAATTATCAGTTTCCATTATATGTGTTATGGATCAGGTGAGTAATGGGTAAATGAAAGCGTGACCCCCCAGTCATTCATCACATTGTCCTCTCCCATCTAACCACAGTAGCCAGGCTCGAACACCTAACCACTTGCTCGGCAATATCGACCCCGCTCACACACACCTTACCAAGCGTTACCACACACGTCGGTCGGAACCCGTTCGTCCACGACGTTGCCTTCAGACTGGGTGAGAGGAAGCCGTGGTTAAGAGGCGCTATGTGACATCACGGCACATACACACTCCAGAGGCCGTGTTCTACTCACCCAACCCAGCACCCAGTTTCGGTTACGTTGATCGCCTCTGCTTCTATTAGAAAACGGCGTTAGTGCAAAACTATCCGACGTATAGTGTTTTGGTCTCGAACACCTAATCATATGACAACGTATGAATGAAACGATGTATGAGAACGACTTATAGCGGGGTACCCTCTAACTGTGTTCTTACTTCTCGTGATCTTGGTCATAATGAAGCTCATCCATCCATTCGTCTCCTTCTCATTGCTCTCTGACGTTATAGGATTCATTTCATCTGTATTGAAGGACGTTTCTAGAGATTCATAAGCCAGTCCAATGGCTGACAGTTCAACCATACTTCACACAAAGTTTTACTCCTTCCTCTTCTGTACACTTACCCAGTTTGCTTTTGTTCGCTTGTAGTTTCTTGTTTCATGTACCTTTTCAGTTTCTCTACCAATGTCCCACAGTTGAACGGGAGTTTCATTCATCCGCACAACATACCAATCTTTTCCTGTTTCTCTATTTTTCTGTTGACTAGTTTGACCATTCTTAAATTTTTATTTGTGTAAATATTGAACTGTTACAGAGACATGTCATACTCCTTTTGTACTTTTACCCACAAGTAAATCATCTCATATTTTCCTTCCCACATTCTGTTACGTTATAAAGAACTCTTCTCCTCCATCAGTTTACAGACTGAGTGCACACGTAAAACACTCTACGATTGCTTTTGTTACTAGAATAAAATGCTTTTTCTGGTCCCTCTTTTCGTATCATATCCTCACCTATCGGTCTAATAATTCATGTGAATTTCACACAATGTGACCTATGTAATGTGCTTTCCTGGTGTCATGGTTGATATTGTTGACTTTTAATTCACTTGGCCAAGTTCCATCTCTGGTGCGGGTTAGACTACGAACATCATCATCACAGATATTTTTCCCTCCTCTCTGGTTCCTGTGTTAACTTGTACCAACTGCGCCTGGTGAGAAGCAAGCTACAGCTGTGGCAGGCCAAGTCAGACGAGAGTTTGTGACTTGAGCGTCCTCAGGGATGTCCATGATCGAGGACATGGCCCTCAATTCAAAAGGCCTGCACTTGCATAATCGAAGACATTGCCCTCCTGCGCTGGATGCTTCCCGGGTTCCTCCAGACGTTCACTTTCCTCCCTCGCTGTGCCATAAGTATTCTATACCAAGCCTCTCACTTACCCTGTCTACCTTATCCCATACCTCCAACTCCAGGCTATACCATGGCAGTGGTCCCATCCCATACAGATAAACGTGGAGGCTGCCATGCCCCACCTGGCTTCTCCTCCCTGAACTTTTCTCCTCAAGGTTTTCCATCTACCCCCCCAAGTGCCTCACCATACACCTCTCTCTCTCTCTCTCTCTCTCTCTCTCTCTCTCTCTCTCTCTCTCTCTCTCTCTCTCTCTCTCTCTCTCTCTCTCTCTCTCTCTCTCTCATGGCCAATTCATTTTCCTTCGTCCTTGGCTATGAATATTAAGATTCGCGTAAAAAATATCTGGTTTCCCAGAAACTTACAAGTGAATCATTTACCGTACAGTGGACGGTCATGGTTGCATTGGAAGAAAAATTGTAAAAGATAAAAACAAGACAGAGAAAACGAAAGGCATATAAGTGATTCAAGTTAGAATGCTGATATGGTTGATAGATGTCAGATATGAATTTTTTGATAGATAACATAATGATTTATATAACATTTTGGGATGATTTATGATTTTTCCTTAATAAAGTTTTGTGTTAATAGACCAGGAGCAATGAATCATATCCAGTATTAGATATGGGTCTGAAACTAGGTACATATTCCTTAGTGATTATTTGACAGTAAATTGAAAGATATCCAGAATCAATGAAATATCTTAGCTTTCATGAAAATATAGTTATACATTACATGCATACGTGCCTTATTCATAGCATCATGATAGTGGAACTTTCACCAGTTAGAAAGGTCTCCAAACATCTACTTCCAAGCTTGACGTAGTGGAACCAACATGAGAAAGTGATACATGACATCTACGTCCAAGCTTGACGTAGTGGAACCAACATGAGAAAGTGATACATGACATCTACGTCCAAGCTTGACGTAGTGGAACCAACATGAGAAAGTGATACATGTAGATTCGTAAAACCTTCCCACACCTGCGCCAGTTTCTAAACATCTGTTCACAAACTTGTTCAACAGAACCGACATAACGACTCCACGAAATCTGCTAAAGAACTTAATTCATTCGTTGCCTGTCTTTTCACTGGATCAGCTGGCAACTGTTGGCTAGGAAGGGACCAGTGACACGCATGATAGTGACAAGACTGAACTTAGTCAAGTGGACTTAGTCAAGTGTCCAGCATGGCCAAGGAACAGAGAGAGAAATCGCAACTACAAAGCCAGTATTACCAATCTTGTCTGAAGTACCTGGTGAGAAAATGGGCTTCTTATGATGTGTTTTAGCGTCGGACTATGTATGTACTACAGTGTACGGACAACCATAGACAGATGCGTTGTTCACTAGCTTCGATCGATCCATCAACCAGAGATAGATGCGTTGTTCACTAGCTTCGATCGATTCATCAACCAGAGATAGATGCCTTGGTCACTGGTTTCGTTTCGATCGATCCATCAACCAGAGATAGATGCCTTGGTCACTGGTTTCGTCTCGATCGATCCATCAACCAGAGATAGATGCGTTGTTCAATAGCTTCGATCTATTCATCAACCAGAGATAGATGCCTTGGTCACTGGCTTCGATCGATTCATCAACCAGAGATAGATGCCTTGGTCACTGGTTTCGTCTCGATCGATCCATCAACCAGAGATAGATGCGTTGTTCAATAGCTTCGATCTATTCATCAACCAGAGATAGATGCCTTGGTCACTGGTTTCGTCTCGATCGATTCATCAACCAGAGATAGATGCCTTGGTCACTGGTTTCGTCTCGATCGATTCATCAACCAGAGATAGATGCCTTAGTCACTGGTTTCGTCTCGACTGGCTTCGATCGATTCATCAACCCGAGATAGATGCCTTAGTCACTGGTTTCGTCTCGATCGATCCATTATATCTTGTTTGAAAAACATCCACTTGTTCTGATTAACCTTCAAAATATTGAAATTAGAATATCTTGCATTACCCTAAGACGGAAAGACTTAAATGTAAAGCACGTATCGTTAATTCTTATCGTTTGATTAGCAAGTTAGATGTTTAGGAGTGTGGAGGTAACTTGCTGTCAACCTGGACGAGACCTTTGTCTAATGACGATTTCTTGTCTGTAGATCTGGTCTATGTCTGTCCTGGACGGTTGTTTAATGATGGCCTCTTGTCTGTAGATCTGGTCTATGTCTGGCCTGGACCTTTGTCTAATGATGGCCTCTTGTCTGTAGATCTGGTCTATGTCTGGCCTGGACCTTTGTCTAATGATGGCCTCTTGTCTGTAGATCTGGTCTATGTCTGGTCTGGACCTTTGTCTAATGATGGCCTCTTGTCTGTAGATCTGGTCTATGTCTGGTCTGGACCTTTGTCTAATGATGGCCTCTTGTCTGTAGATCTGGTCTATGTCTGGCCTGGACATTTGTCTAATGATGGCCTCTTGTCTGTAGATCTGGTCTATGTCTGTCCTGGACCTTTGTCTAATGATGGCCTCTTGTCTGTACATCTGGTCTATGTCTGGTGTGGACCTTTGTCTAATGATGGCCTCTTGTCTGTAGATCTGGTCTATGTCTGGTGTGGACCTTTGTCTAATGATGGCCTCTTGTCTGTAGATCTGGTCTATGTCTGGTGTGGACCTTTGTCTAATGATGGCCTCTTGTCTGTAGATCTGGTCTATGTCTGTCCTGGACCTTTGTCTAATGATGGCCTCTTGTCTGTAGATCTGGTCTATGTCTGTCCTGGACCTTTGTCTAATGATGGCCTCTTGTCTGTAGATCTGGTCTATGTCTGGTCTGGACCTTTGTCTAATGATGGCCTCTTGTCTGTAGATCTGGTCTATGTCTGGCCTGGACCTTTGTCTAATGATGGCCTCTTGTCTGTGGACCTGGTCTATGTCTGGTCTGGACCTTTGTCTAATGATGGCCTCTTGTCTGTCGATCAAGTCAAGAAAAAGAAAGAAAAGCAGCAGGGTTGTAGACCCCTCGGGTCACCAGAGGGGTTCCATTGTCTATCAATTAAGCGTTGATCTGTTCATCACATTATATACATCACTGAAAACGAGTATATGATATTCTTACAAAATCATACTTTCATTCTGTATTATGTGTTGATGAACCTAAAACTCCTTAACATTTAAGTTAAGAATCTTAAGATATATCTTCTTTTTTTTTTAATTCTGTTTACATAAACTGATAAGACATTCTTTGATTCCTATTTTTTTCTTATATCTTAAAATCGAATATAACCTAAGCTCAGGCAATCGTGTATATACTTTTTAAAGAACAAATATTCGAATATTCTTAGTCGAGTATTTCCATAGGATAAAGACTGGTGTGTATATTGCTGATAAACTTGATCTACTTCCTTATCAAGATCCATCAAGGTAGTTTCTCATCTGCACATGTTACTTGAGAGTACTGAAACCTTCGTATACCTCACCAACCCGATCACTGGTGTCTCAACTCGATTTCTCCCTTTTGTGTCTATGGCTAAACAAAATCATCAACCAATTTGTACATTCAACTGGTTTTCTATCATACATTTTTCCCCAATACTTTAACTATCTCTTTACAAAGATAATGTAGTTGTTTTTGTATCAAGACTTCAAAAAGATATCCTGGAAGGGAAATGCTACTGTCGTAAGGCAATTATAATCTTGTGGACGGAGCGAGTCATGCCAGGTCTAAGAGTGACTTATTCTGAGGTAGAACATGTACATATACTGCACCACTTCCAGCGTCTCCCACTTACTGTAATACCATCCATGATTTACTGAGTCTACTGGCGGGCGAAGCTCTCTCTCTCTCTCTCTCTCTCTCTCTCTCTCTCTCTCTCTCTCTCTCTCTCTCTCTCTCTCTCTCTCTCTCTCTCTCTCTCTCTCTCTCTCTCTCTCTCCCCTTCAGAGAAAGGGAAAAGCAAGGAAAGCGAGAAGTAAGACAGGAGGAAGAAGAGGAATAGGGGGGGATAAAAGGTATGATCATTGGGAGGGAAAGATGAAAAGTGGGCAGTGAAAAGGAGAGGAAGAAAGGAACGGAGATGAAGAAGGAGAGAGGCAAGAGTAAATCATAGTGAGAGTAAAGGAGGGAAGAGAGAGGGAGAAGAACGAAAATGGGATAGAGGGAGCAAGGAAGTAAGGGCGGGAGTAAGTGGAGAGAGAGAGAGAGAGAGAGAGAGAGAGAGAGAGAGAGAGAGAGAGAGAGAGAGAGAGAGAGAGAGAGAGAGAGAGAGAGAGAGAGAGAGAGAGAGAGAGAGAGAGAGAGAGAGAGAGAGAGAGAGAGAGAGTTACAATAATGTAGATACATAAACCACAGTTTGTTTGAAGACCAGAATGTGATCAAAACATGGAATTAATGAAACTCGCTAGTTGTGAAACGTTACGAGAAAAACGTTACGGTGAAAAGTTATAGGAAAACGTTATGAGAAAACGTTACGGGAAAACCTTATGGGAAAACGTTACTGGGAAACGTTACGGGGAAACGTTATAGTAAAACGTTATGGGAAAACGTTATGGAGAAATCCTTATGGGAAAACCTTACGGGAAAACGTTATGGGAAAACGTTATGGGAAAACATTACGGGAAAACGTTAGGGGAAACGTTACGGGAAAACGTTACGGGGATGTAAAAATAACGTCCACTGTCGCCTGGCGGGAAAGCACTTATTATTGTAGATAAAGTTCCATATGATTCCAAAATGTAGACCAAGTTCCAGCAATCAGCTTCAAAAAGCACTAAATAATTGCGTGATTAGAGTCAAAAAAAAGAAATGATTATGATCCTTCTGTTACAACACTAGAACTGCTTGAAGTCTGCAAACGTCATGAACAAAGTCAAATACACGAAATCGATCAAATATGTGTTGATCACAACCACAAAGTCCATAGATCAAATATGTGTTAATCACAACCGCAAAGTCCATAGATCAAATATGTGTTGATCACAACCACAAAGTCCATAGATCAAATATATGTTATTTACAACCACAAAGTCCTTAGATCAAATATGTGTTAATCACAACCACAAAGTCCATAGATCAAATATGTGTTAATCACAACCACAAAATCCATAGATCAAATATGTGTTGATCACAACCACAAAGTCCATAGATCAAATATATGTTATTTACAACCACAAAGTCCTTAGATCAAATATGTGTTAATCACAACCACAAAGTCCATAGATCAAATATGTGTTAATCACAACCACAAAATCTATAGATCAAATATGTGTTAATCACAACCACAAAGTCCATAGATCAAATATGTGTTAATCACAACCACAAAGTCCATAGATCAAATATGTGTTAATCACAACCACAAAGTCCATAGATCAAATAGATGTTAATCACAACCAAAAAGTCCATAGATCAAATATGTGTTGATCACAACCACAAAGTCCATAGATCAAATATGTGTTAATCACAACCACAAAGTTCATAGATCAAATATGTGTTAATCACAACCACAAAATCCTTAGATCAAATATGTGTTAATCACAACCACAAAGTCCATAGATCAAATATGTGTTGATCACAACCACAAAGTCCATAGATCAAATATGTGTTAATCACAACCACAAAGTCCATAGATCAAATATGTGTTGATCACAACCAAAAAGTCCATAGATCAAATATGTGTTGATCACAACCACAAAATCCATAGATCAAATATATGTTATTTACAACCACAAAGTCCTTAGATCAAATATGTGTTGATCACAACCAAAAAGTCCATAGATCAAATATGTGTTGATCACAACCACAAAGTCCATAGATCAAATATATGTTATTTACAACCACAAAGTCCTTAGATCAAATATGTGTTAATCACAACCACAAAGTCCATAGATCAAATATGTGTTAATCACAACCACAAAATCCATAGATCAAATATGTGTTAATCACAACCACAAAATCCATAGATCAAATATGTGTTAATCACAACCACAAAATCCATAGATCAAATATGTGTTAATCACAACCACAAAGTCCATAGATCAAATATGTGTTAATCACAACCACAAAGTCCATAGATCAAATATGTGTTAATCACAACCACAAAGTCCATAGATCAAATATGTGTTAATCACAACCACAAAATCCTTAGATCAAATATGTGTTAATCACAACCACAAAGTCCATAGATCAAATATGTGTTAATCACAACCACAAAGTCCATAGATCAAATATGTGTTAATCACAACCACAAAATCCATAGATCAAATATGTGTTAATCACAACCACAAAATTCATAGATCAAATATGTGTTAATCACAACCACAAAATTCATAGATCAAATATGTGTTAATCACAACCACAAAGTCCATAGATCAAATATGTGTTAATCACAACCACAAACCAAGATCAATAGTAATCACAACCACACAAATATGTGTTAATCACAACCACAAAATCCATAGATCAAATATGTGTTAATCACAACCACAAAGTCCATAGATCAAATATGTGTTAATCACAACCACAAAGTCCATAGATCAAATATGTGTTAATCACAACCACAAAATCCATAGATCAAATATGTGTTAATCACAACCACAAAAGTCCATAGATCAAATATGTGTTAATCACAACCACAAAAGTCCATAGATCAAATATGTGTTAATCACAACCACAAAGTCCATAGATCAAATATGTGTTAATCACAACCACAAAGTCATGTTGTGAGCGCCAGCGACCCTACCACTACAGGTTTAACCCACTCGAACTCATCTGGGCCCAAGTAAAGACAGAAATTAAAAAGAGGAATTCTAATGGCGATCAGTTCTTGAAAAACGTTGAATAAAAAAAAACCACAAGATGCAGTTCATTATGTTTAACCCCCCCCCCCCCCCCGAAACACACACACACACACACCACACACACACACACACACACACACACACACAACACTGGCAAAATGCTTTGAGCCATGTAAGGAATGTTGAAACTGACGACCGAGGCAGAGACACGGCTCTCGAACACTGACTTGATCAATTCATAATTTATAGAGACTCAGAGAATGATGATGAAATGGTGTGAATGTATATGGTGTAGTATATGGTGTGAATGTATATGGTGTAGTATATGGTGTGAATGTATATGGTGTAGTATATGGTGTGAATGTATATGGTGTGAATGTATATGGTGTGAATGTATATGGTATAGTAAGTAGGCTATTATGTAAGTCTCTTATGTCGACCACAACATATCAAGTAGACTTAGACACTGTGAATTGCATTGGTTTCCTCATCTGTAATGACGAGAGTCCTAACTACCATGATAATCATGTATACAGTCTTTCTAAAATAGAGGATAATAAGGGACAGTAGTGCAGATATCGGTAGCTCACACAAAGCGAAAGAAAGGAAGGAAATGGGGAAAGAAAAACATGATAGATATTATTATGTGAGGTATGGAAATAGTGGGAAATAAACACATCAACTAAAATATTACAAAGAGATATAGATATAATGGCCGTCATCAACTGTAAGGGATAATAAGACGAACGAAACTATTACGAAACAATGTGAGATGAAATTCAGCTGGAAGTGTGTTTCCGCCAGCCAACAGCGGGCGTTCTTTTTAACATCCCATAACGTTTCCCCGTAACGTTTCCCCGTAACGTTTACCTGTAACGTTTCCCCGTAACGTTTCCCCGTAACGTTTACTTGTAACGTTTCCCCGTAACGTTCCCCGTAACAATTACCTGTAGCGTTTACTTGTAACGTTTCCTCGTAACGTTTACCGGTAACGTTTCCTCGTAACGTTTCCCCGTAACGTTTACTGTAACGTTTATCCGTAACGTTTCCCAGTAACGTTTTCCCGTAACGTTTACCCGTAACGTTTATCCGTAACGTTTCCTTGTAACGTTTCCTTGAAACGTTTCCCCGTAACGTTTCCCCGTAACGTTTCACAAATAGCGAGTTTCATTAATTCCATTTTTTGATTGCATTCTGGTCTTCAAACCAAGTTTATAATTACATGTTTCTTCGTATATTTAGTGCAATTCGTCCCAGTTTACGTCAAAATATTTGAGAAGTTACAAATTAAGTAACGTGCGTCCGAAAACAAGTTTAGATCCTTGACTTGGGCCACTGTTGTAAATTAAATTTAGACATAACAACAAATTATTTCATGATCTCTTTACTCGTTAGCATTATTAATGACATGATATATATCTGAGGGAGAAATCTGAGCTAGAAAATAAGCTTCGATTCACATTACTTGGTAATTATTTGCAATACAACGATGTAATTCGGACATGTTGCATTCAGCCAATGAGCACCAGCCTATCAAGTGTATCTTCGCCTTGATTAAAAGAGAAAAAGAAAACGTTAATCTCTAAGTTTAAGGGCGGCCTTTTACATTGTGGCCCATCTGTTCTTAATCGATTTTTTTGCTTAGCTTCCCTTCATGTAACAGCTGATAATTATTGACCTTAAGTGGCATTTGTCATTTACTAGACCATTAAGCGATTTTATCTAGATCCTCCCGTAATTTTAGCTTATCTTCTTCGGGTTGATATAGCACTATTGGTCTTTGTGTCATCTGCAAATTAGGAAGGCCAGGAGGCTTTTTAGCCCTACATTAGTGTCGTTAACCTAATTAGGAGGACCAGGCGTTTTAGCCCTACCTTAGTGTCGTTAACGTAAATGATGAAAAGTATAGGACCCAGTACACATCCCTGGGGAACGCCACTGGTAACGAAGGACCACAGTGATGATTCAACAGTCATTACGACTCTGCTTCCTGTCCACGTCACCAGATTCTATCCAATGTCCTATGCCACCAGTAATCCCCTAAGACCTAGAAGTTGTGTGCATCAGTTTAACATGTGGGACTTTGTCGAATGCTTTCTGCAAGTCCAGAAATAGTACATCTATTGCCTTTGTCGTGTTATGGGTATTGAATGATGTATGATAAAATTCGAGGAGGTATGTTAAGGTATGATGTGCGTCTTTTTAAACCATGCTATGTTGTATTGATCAGGGTGTGGTGTTCCAAATAGGTTAATATCTTATCGCTAATGACTGACTCCAGAAGTTTGATGTGAGGTCACATCACATAATTGATGTGAGGTTGACGGGACGATAATCGCCAGGCAATTCACGGCTTTCCTTTCTGTATATATGAGTGACGTCTGTCAGTCTCCAAATCCTGCAGGGATTTTTATTATAAACTATGAGAGAGAGAGAGAGAGAGAGAGAGAGAGAGAGAGAGAGAGAGAGAGAGAGAGAGAGAGAGAGAGAGAGAGAGAGAGAGAGAGAGAGATTGCATATTAAGTTATGAGTGCTTATAAAATTTTCCCAAAATGCGTAGCGTTCAACGAGAGAAAAAAAAGTTACGAAGAACGGTTCATGTGAGTTATGTGTTGTCAAGCGCATACCAACTGCTTATCTGGGGTAAAGGAATAAGAGTAGACAGCCACTGCAGTGCCAGCTCAGTGCGCAGTGTCACTAATACTCATACATGATCACTTATTTCCAATAGGTATATCACATATGATACTTCCAACATCATCATTTCCTCTCATCCTTGTGTGTTTATTAACATGGGTACCTGGCATAGGCCAGGGCGTGTGTCTGTCTGCCATACATACATAGACAGTAAAGACATGTTACGTACATACAAGGTTAAGAGACGAGGCAACACTCTCCTCGTTAACACATAAATAGTAATCACAGATAATTTTCGTGTACTTCCTCTAAGACCTTGTGTTTCCTTAACTCTCTGTGACCATAAGCATGCAAATTTCCCAAGTCCGTCGCCCTTAATATCATATTAAGTCATAAATTCTTACTCCCTCTGAGTAGTGCATATCATATTGCTTCATCTACCATCCAGGTTGTAAGATTATCATTTGGGCATAACAAGAGGAGTGTTATACACTCCTGTTGTTGCTCCCTCTCTAAACCATGTATATATGTAACATATCCTTAATCCTTTAGTCTTTGATCAAAATGGGGAAGTGGTAACAGGTAGGGATGAAGTGAAGGGGAGAAGGATGGGCTGCTCTGAAGTACTGTCGAAATGTTTGATGATAGGGTGGTAAAAGTAGAGTGTCTGGGTCGGGGTGGTACGCGAAGTAAGAGTTATAGAAAATGGTTCGGTAAAGAGAGTAGAGGTGGAACAAGGAGGAGCGGGAGACCAAATTGGAGGTAGAAGGATGGAGTGAAAAAATTTTGAACGATCGGGGCCGGAACATGCAGGAGGGTGAAAGGCGTGCAATGAATGGAGTGAATTGGAACGGTGTGGTATACCGGGGTCGACGTGATGTCAATGGATTGAACCAGAGCATGTGAAGTGTCTGGAGTAAACCATGAAAAGTTTTGTGGGGGCTGGACGTGGAAAGGGAGCTGTGGTTTCGGTGCATTACACATGACAGCTACAGACTGAGTGTGAACAAACGTGGTCTTTATCTTTTCCTAGCGTTATCTCGCGCGCGTGCGGGGGGGGGGGGGGGGGGGGGCATTTCATGTGTGGCGGGGTGGCAACGGAAATGGCTGAGGGCAGCAAGTATGAATATGTGCATGCATATATATTTTTCTTTTTTTTTTTTTGCTTTGTCGCTGTCTCCCGCGTTTGCGAGGTAGCGCAAGGAAACAGACGAAAGAAATGGCCCAACCCACCCCAATACACATGCATATACATACGTCCACACACGCAAATATACATACCTACACAGCTTTCCATGGTTTACCCCAGACGCTTCACATGCCCTGATTCAATCCACTGACAGCACGTCAGCCCCGGTATACCACATCGATCCAATTCACTCTATTCCCTGCCCGCCTTTCACCCTCCTGCATGTTCAGGCCGCGATCACACAAAATCTTTTTCACTCCATCTTTCCACCTCCAATTTGGTCTCCCACTTCTCCTCGTTCCCTCCACCTCCGACACATATATCCTCTTGGTCAATCTTTCCTCACTCATTCTCTCCATGTGCCCAAACCATTTCAAAACACCCTCTTCTGCTCTCTCAACCACGCTCTTTTTATTTCCACACATCTCTCTTACCCTTACGTTATTTACTCGATCAAACCACCTCACACCACATATTGTCCTTAAACATCTCATTTCCAGCACATCCATCCTCCTGCGCACAACTCTATCCATAGCCCACGCCTCGCAACCATACGACATTGTTTGGAACCACTATTCCTTCAAACATACCCATTTTTGCTTTCCGAGATAATGTTCTCGACTTCCACACATTCTTCAAGGACTCCCAGGATTTTCGCCCCCTCCCCCACCCTATGATCCACTTCCGCTTCCATGGTTCCATCCGCTGCCAGATCCACTCCCAGATATCTAAAACACTTTACTTCCTCCAGTTTTTCTCCATTCAAACTCACCTCCCAGTTGACTTGACCCTCAAACCTAATAACCTTGCTCTTATTCACATTTACTCTTAACTTTCTTCTTTCACACACTTTACCAAACTCAGTCACCAGCTTCTGCAGTTTCTCACATGAATCAGCCACCAGCGCTGTATCATCAGCGAACAACAACTGACTCACTTCCCAAGCTCTCTCATTTCCAACTGACTTCATACTTGCCCCTCTTTCCAAAACTCTTGCATTCACCTCCCTAACAACCCCATCAATAAACAAATTAAACAACCATGGAGACATCACACACCCCTGCCGCAAACCTACATTCACTGAGAACCAATCACTTTCCTCTCTTCCTACACGTACACGTATATATATATATATATATATATATATATATATATATATATATATATATATATATATATATGTATTTGTCTCTGTATGTATATGTATGTATACGTTGAAATGTATAGGTGTGCATATTGCCGTGTGTGGTCGTGTATGTGTATTTGTATGTGGGTGGGTTGGGCCATTCTTTCGCCTGTTTCCTTGCGCTACCTCGCTAACTCGGGAGACAGCGACAAAGCATAATAAACAAATAATATATATATATATATATATATATATATATATATATATATATATATATATATATATATATATATATATATATATATATATATATATATTTATTTATTTATTTATTTATATTTGTTATACTTTGTCGCTGTCTCCCGCGTTAGCGAGGTAGCGCAAGGAAACAGACGAAAGAAAATATGGTACCCTCCTTTTCTGCGTCCGTCGCAGTAACAGATGCATCCAGAATCTCCAACGACGCTGCGTCCTGCGTCGTCCACTGTCATCACACAGCATTACCGCCACTGCGGCGTCTGCGTCTGCGCCTGCGGCTGCGACTGCGTCTGCGTCTGCGACTGCCAGTATGAAGGCGTCCTCATCTAAGGCCGACATCAATGAGCTGGACACATCCTCACCTACCTCGTGTAGACACGCTCTTTGCTTCACCTCTGTAACCACCATGTTGTCTACTTCATCCTACTCACATGTTAGCCAATAATGGTCCTAACGTTGCTGCTGCTGTCATGCGTTCCAGCGTGTTGCCAGCGGTGTTGACAGCCAATATTCGAGGGCGCGTGTGTGGACGCGCCTTGATCAGCGTGATAACAATAGGTGGAGTAGCTGGCGTGATGGATGCTAACAGATGTTCCACTTGATGTGACTCTTTCTAGTGTTCCCTTACCTGCTGTGGCTGAATCTAGTGGATGCTCCACTTGGTGAGGCCATTTCTAACAGGTGCTCCACTTGGTGAGGCCATTTTTAATAGGTGATCCACTTGGTGAAGCTGTGTCTAACAGTTGCTCCACTTAGTGAGGCCGCTTCTAACAGGTGATCCACTTGGTGAAGCTGTCTCTAACAGCTGCTCCACTTAGTGAGGCCGCTTCTAACAGGTGGTCCACTTGGTGAAGCTGTCTCTAACAGTTGCTCCACTTGGTGAGGCCGCTTCTAACAGGTGATCCACTTGGTGAAGCTGTTTCCAACTGGTACTCCACTTGGTAAGGTCGCTTCTAACAGGTGTTCCACTTGGTGTGTCTCTTTCTAGGGTTCCCCTAAATGCCGTGACTAAATCTAGGATGTGCTCCACTCGGTATGGTTGTTTCTAACAGCTGTTCCACTTGGTGAGGCCATTTCTAACATTTGCTCCACTTGGTTAAGACATTTCTATCAGGTACTCCACTTGGTTAAGATGTTTCTAACAGGTGTTCCACTTGGTGAGGCCATTTCTAACATTTGCTCCACTTGGTTAAGATATTTCTAACAGGTGCTCCACTTGGTTAAGATGTTTCTAACGGGTTCTCCACTTAGTATGAATGTTTCTAACGGGTGTTCCATGATCTGGCGTGGATAAAAGCTGTATATCTAACACTGCTATCGGTAACAAGTGTCGGTTCGTCAGAAAGAATGGAGTGTAAGAGAAAATTGAATCTGTTGACCGTAACGTGGTAGTATGAACATGACCAGTTTGACGCACAAACGGGAGTGATTGACGCATGAACGGAAGCACTAATGCATGAACAGGAGGCCTGAAGCTTGAAGGGAAGAGCTAACGGAAGACAAGATGTTTTCAACGGCAGGTCTGACGTAAGAAGGTAGTATACGTTAACAGTCGCTTTACTGTCCGGAACTCATAGCAAGAATCAACTCATTCGACCAAAATGTTTCAAAGGATACGAAATCTGAGCCCTGGGTTAAAACAATGATATACTCTCCAAAACACATGAAAAATTCGAGTGTTTTTCTTCGCTCCAACGACATCTTGTTTGTTTCTGTTTTCTCCACAACATCACTAAGTGATCCTACGTAGTGGTGGTTGTTGATGTTGTTATGACAATTTCAAGAAAGTAACAACCTTTATAATTTTGATTAAAACTTTGCTTAATGGAACTTGTGGTTTTAGTGGAAAATGTTTCCTCAGTTCTTGATGATTCTTGAGACGGAGAGTATTTGGGTTAATATATCTTCCATCTAAGAAAGCTTTGAATATTATAGTGCTGCAAAGTGATATTGATAGTTTGAAGAATATATATAAGTATCTATTTCTTATTATCCACTTGTGCTGTGCGGAGAAGGAGTTTTACACTCGTGGGGCCCCGCATTCTATATCAGACAACGTCTTAAATTTGTGTTTGCTACCTGCAATTCATTCACTATACTTCTGCCACAAAATTACTTCTTGACAATTTTTTTTCTAAACAAGTTTCTTGATTCATATCATGTTATGTCCTCTGGTTGTTCTATCCCTACATCTCTCAAGAGCTGTTCACTCTACTTCATCCATCTGCTTTAAAAACTTAACAGTTGTAGACTTTGTTACCTCTTACTCTTCTCTCTTCCAGAGTGGACAAATCCAAAGCCTACTGTAGCCTTGCCATTTATATCACCATTCTTAATACCTGTGCCAACTATGATCCACTCCTCTCGATCTTGTATAATAGATGTTTACTGTTCTTTAGGCAAGGTAACCACCAAACTGGAGATGCATGCTCTAGTTATGGCTTTATGTAGGATATGAACAGCTTGCTATCCCCTTATCCATATACTGAAAGCTATTTTGATATTTACAGCAAATAGTTATTCTTTTTAGCTATTCTCCCAGTGTGGCGAGAGGTTAGGCACGATGTCAACTTCTAATGACCTTCTCACACACAAAATCCTGACAGATATTTCTTGTTAGATAAGGATCATATTGAGGCCTTTTTCTTCACTTAGTTACACCCTAATTACATTTGCTGTGTTAAATTTCATCAACCACGTATCAGACCAACTTTGGAGTCTATTCAGACCTCCCTTGTAGGTTAATGCTTTTACTTTCTTCATCACCTTTGCATCACCTACAAACATGTTCAGGTAGGAGGCGATGCCTTCAAGCAAGAGATTTGCATAAATCACGAAGAGTCTCAGATAAATCCATGTTGTATTCTGATGATCACGGTGTGTGTGTGTGTGTGTGTGTGTGTGTGTGTGTGTGTGTGTGTGTGTGTGTAGAAATACATGTAACAGATAGATAGATAATGGGTTATTGGATTTAGGATAGCCATTAGGGTGAAAATAGACAATTGAGGTATTACAGATACTACATGACTGGGAGTTCATGATTGTCACTAATTACCTAATCATTAAAAAGCATAATATTAAGGATAAGTGGATATTGCCACACACTGGGTATGCACATGGATGAGGTAAGTCCAGACAAACAAGGCAGTTGACATACAGGAATGTTTAGAAAGTAAATAACATGGATTATACATTATGCACATGGTTGATCAGTGATGAATAATAAAAGTCACTGACATACGTTTAAAAAGTAAATAATATAGATTATACATTTGCATTTGGTTGATCAATGATGAATAATATCAGTAATACAGTGACTGACATACCACATAAAATATTGAACAGAAACTGATCTCCTAACTTGCATAACTATACACTTTCTCATGGATCTTTTATGACGGTCACAATGGTATGTATTGGACCGTTCTTATATCTGTTTGATTAGAGGAAGTCGATTGTGGCGAAGAACGGTGGACCGTGGTGGAGGGGCGACGGGAAAAAGAGGCCCTCTGTGACGGGAGTGTGTCAGCAACACTATTGCCAAACTTCCACGTGAGTTGCCGGAGTTGGTTGGAGAAGATGGATAGATTTAGCTTGATCATAGTCACTTGGTAGGTTGTGTGAGAAAGATCCAGGATGATTCTGGATACACTTTTCTGCACTCGTTCTAACTGGTCCCTCTGTGTAGCTGTTAGTGGAGAGGACCAGGTTGGGGAAGCTGTGTAGCTGTTAGTGGAGAGGACCAGGCTGGGGAGGCGTACGTGAGTTAAGGTGGAATGAAGACGGTATAGACATTCCTGAGCTCAGATGGTGGGACGCCAAGTCACTTCAGTTGGCGAAGGTACAGACGGTATGAGTATGTTATGGTAGTTCTGACATGACTCTTCCAGTATAAACTCGTCGTCAATAGCGACACCAAAAAGTATTTAAATTCTCTGATTATCTGGAGAGTATCATTGCTTCGTGTGATGTCATTGGGCAGGATGTTGCCTACACCCGGGTTGGTGTGCATCATCGCAGACTTGCTGTGGTTGATGGTGATGTTGACCTTATTCCATTCCTGAAGTTGTAGATGATGAGCTGAAGGTCATTAAAGCCAGGCGAGTTGTTGATAAAAGTGATGCCAAAGATGGAGTCGTCTACGTACATCCGGCGATGGTTTGTGTCCTTCAGGGCGTCAGATGAGGAATGAAAGGAGCCCCATCTTGTTGCCCTGTGGTACACCGCACATCAGGGAGAGTGAGGTCGATGTGCCTCACATAGATCGAACGGTTTGGTATCGCCTGGTACCAAGAAGTCCGCCAGCTACGAGAAGAGACACTCTCGTAGCCACAGGGCGACGGCTCTCTTGATCATGATGTCATGGTAAACCAAGTCGAAATCCTTTGTGAAGTTTACGAAGGTGAGAACCACCGAGGTTTTACGTTTCTCAAGTTAAGGTTAAATAAAGTGTACGAGGTTGATAAGGCAATGCTACTAGTAGTAGAGGAAGACTTCATGTTTTCATACTGGTAAGGGTCCACTGAATCAGTAATGTCAACACAGGCCCAATCAGACACAAAGCTTTCGTAAACTAAACCAGGGATTGCAGTGATGGCAACAGCACGTAAGCTATTAAGACACTCTGGGTTGGTGGATTTTGAGTAGCGGAGTGAGTGTGGCTAATTCATAGGAGAATCTATGTGTATAGTTTCATTGTAAGATCTATGGGTGTGGTGAACGTTTGGTTCTGAGGCGTTGAAGGCGCTCCGCTACTTAATGTTCCTCTATTGTATTCGCTGAAGATGGAGTTGGTAGGTATATTGGCAGGGAGGGGTTGGTGGGTATGCTGGCAGGGAGGAGCTGGTGTGTATGTTGGCAGGGAGGGGTTGGTGGGTATGCTGGCAGGGAGGAGCTGGTGTGTATGTTGGCAGGCGGGGGGTTGGTAGATATGCTGGCAAGGAGAAGTTGGTAGGTATGCTGGCAGGGAGGGGCTGGCAGGTATGCTGGCAGGGAGGGATTGGTAGGTATGTTGGCAGGGAGGGGCTGGTAGGTATGCTGGCAGGGAGGGGCTAGTAGGAATGCTGGCAGGGAGGGGCTGGTGCGTATGCTGGCAAGGAGGGATTGGTAGGTATGTTGGCAGGGAGGGGCTGGCAGGTATGCTGGCAGGGAGGGATTGGTAGGTATGCTGGCAGGGAGGGGCTAGTAGGAATGCTGGCAGGGAGGGGCTGGTAGGTATGCTGGCAAGGAGGGATTGGTAGGTATGTTGGCAGGGAGGGATTGGTAGGTATGTTGGCAGGGAGGGGTTGGCAGGTATGCTGGCAGGGAGGGATTGGTAGGTATGTTGGCAAGGAGGGATTGGTAGGTATGTTGGCAGGGAGGGGTTGGCAGGTATGCTGGCAGGGAGGGATTGGTAGGTATGTTGGCAAGGAGGGATTGGTAGGTATGTTGGCAGGGAGGGGTTGGCAGGTATGCTGGCAGGGAGGGGCTGGTAGGTATGCTGGCAAGGAGGGATTGGCAGGTATGCTGGCAGGGAGGGATTGGTAGGTATGTTGGCAGGGAGGGATTGGTAGGTATGTTGGCAGGGAGGGGTTGGCAGGTATGCTGGCAGAGAGGGATTGGTAGGTATGTTGGCAAGGAGGGGTTGGCAGGTATGCTGGCAGGGAGGGGTTGGCAGGTATGCTGGCAGGGAGGGATTGGTAGGTATGTTGGCAGGGAGGGATTGGTAGGTATGTTGGCAGGGAGGGGTTGGCAGGTATGCTGGCAGAGAGGGATTGGTAGGTATGTTGGCAAGGAGGGGTTGGCAGGTATGCTGGCAGGGAAGGGCTGGCAGGTATGTTGGCAGGGAGGGGTTGGCAGGTATGCTGGCAAGGAGGGATTGGCAGGTTTGCTGGCAGGGAGGGATTGGTAGGTATGTTGGCAGGGAGGGATTGGTAGGTATGTTGGCAGGGAGGGGCTGGTAGGTATGTTGGCAGGGAGGGGCTGGTAGGAATGCTGGCAGGGAGGGGCTGGTGCGTATGCTGGCAAGGAGAGATTGGTAGGTATGTTGGCAGGGAGGGATTGGTAGGTATGTTGGCAGGGAGGGGTTGGCAGGTATGCTGGCAGAGAGGGATTGGTAGGTATGTTGGCAAGGAGGGGTTGGCAGGTATGCTGGCAGGGAGGGGTTGGCAGGTATGCTGGCAGGGAAGGGCTGGCAAGCATGTTGGCAGGGAGGGGTTGGCAGGTATGCTGGCAGGGAGCTGATGTCGAGTTGTGATAAAAGCGTTGGCAAGTATTGTCAAAATGATCGTTACTTAAGTATGCAGTTTCCTTATTGCCAGATGGTCAACACAAGGGAGGGAGGGAGGGAGAAGCTTCAATTGTCACAGTGTTAACCCTTTTATTCTGTCGTACCACTGAACCATCTTGGCTTGTTTGAGATAATACAACTTGTATGGGTAATAAGCCTCATTCGCGGCTCTCACTTCGAGTGTGTGTGTGTGTGTGTGTGTGTGTGTGTGTGCGCGCTTAAAGTTTATATGGAGATACACGTAGTACTTACTATAATATAGAGAATTCTAACTGCCAAAGGTGATTACGCTAAGAAAACAGAATGTAAATGGATTTACTACAATATAAGGCTTATGAAATATTTCGTTCTATCAACGAGTCATTGTATGGTGTATACAGTTTCAATATTCTGTTTTCCATTAACTTTCCCATAGTGATAATATACAGTGCTTCTGGACGGGTTTCAGTTCAAAAATTTTTATAAATGGTTTTACTCACAACAGTTTTAATTCACTGGGTTTAATATAGATTTCCAAATATGTATATATATATATATATATATATATATATATATATATATATATATATATATATATATATATATATATATATATATATATATATATATATATATATATATATATAAAAATATATATATATATATATATATATATATATATATATATATATATATATATATATATATATATATATATATTAATATATATTAATATTTATTTATTATACTTTGTCGCTGTCTCCCGCGTTTGCGAGTTAGCGCAAGGAAACAGACGAAAGAAATGGCCCAACCCCCCCCATACACATGTATATACATACGTCCACACACGCAAATATACATACTTACACAGCTTTCCATGGTTTACCCCAGACGCTTCACATGCCTTGATTCAATCCACTGACAGCACGTCAACCCCGGTATACCACATCGCTCCAATTCACTCTATTCCTTGCCCTCCTTTCACCCTCCTGCATGTTCAGGCCCCGATCACACAAAATCTTTTTCACTCCATCTTTCCACCTCCAATTTGGTCTCCCTCTTTTCCTCGTTCCCTCCACCTCCGACACATATATCCTCTTGGACAATCTTTCCTCACTCATTCTCTCCATGTGCCCAAACCACTTCAAAACACCCTCTTCTGCTCTCTCAACACCGCTCTTTTTATTTCCACACATCTCTCTTACCCTTACGTTACTTACTCGATCAAACCACCTCACACCACACATTGTCCTCAAACATCTCATTTCCAGCAAATCCATCCTCCTGCGCACAACTCTATCCATAGCCCACGCCTCGCAACCATACAACATTGTTGGAACCACTATTCCTTCAAACATACCCATTTTTGCTTTCCGAGATAATGTTCTCGACTTCCACACATTCTTCAAGGCCCCCAGAATTTTCGCCCCCTCCCCCACCCTATGATCCACTTCCGCTTCCATGGTTCCATCCGCTGCCAAATCCACTCCCAGATATCTAAAAGACTTCACTTCCTCCAGTTTTTCTCCATTCAAACTCACCTCCCAATTGACTTGACACTCAACCCTACTGTACCTAATAACCTTGCTCTTATTCACATTTACTCTTAACTTTCTTCTTCCACACACTTTACCAAACTCAGTCACCAGCTTCTGCAGTTTCTCACATGAATCAGCCACCAGTGCTGTATCATCAGCGAACAACAACTGACTCACTTCCCAAGCTCTCTCATCCCCAACAGACTTCATACTTGCCCCTCTTTCCAAAACTCTTGCATTTACCTCCCTAACAACCCCATCCATAAACAAATTAAACAACCATGGAGACATCACACACCCCTGCCGCAAACCTACATTCACTGAGAACCAATCACTTTCCTCTCTTCCTACACGTACACATGCCTTACATCCTCGATAAAAACTTTTCACTGCTTCTAACAACTTTCCTCCCACACCATATATTCTTAATACCTTCCACAGAGCATCTCTATCAACTCTATCATATGCCTTCTCCAGATCCATAAATGCTACATACAAATCCATTTGCTTTTCTAAGTATTTCTCACATACATTCTTCAAAGCAAACACCTGATCCACACATCCTCTACCATTTCTGAAACCACACTGCTCTTCCCCAATCTGATGCTCTGTACATGCCTTCACCCTCTCAATCAATACCCTCCCATATGATTTACCAGGAATACTCAACAAACTTATACCTCTGTAATTTGAGCACTCACTCTTATCCCCTTTGCCTTTGTACAATGGCACTATGCACGCATTCCGCCAATCCTCAGGCACCTCACCATGAGTCATACATACATTAAATAACCTTACCAACCAGTCAACAATACAGTCACCCCCTTTTTTAATAAATTCCACTGCAATACCATCCAAACCTGCTCCCTTGCCGGCTTTCATCTTCCGCAAAGCTTTCACTACCTCTTCTCTGTTTACCAAATCATTTTCCCTAACCCTCTCACTTTGCACACCACCCTATATCTGCCACTCTATCATCAAACACATTCAACAAACCTTCAAAATACTCACTCCATCTTCTCACATCACCACTACTTGTTATCACCTCCCCATTTGCGCCCTTCACTGAAGTTCCCATTTGCTCCCTTGTCTTACGCACTTTATTTACCTCCTTCCAGAACATCTTTTTATTCTCCCTAAAATTTAATGATACTCTCTCACCCCAACTCTCATTTGCCCTTTTTTTCACCTCTTGCACCTTTCTCTTGACCTCCTGTCTCTTTCTTTTATACATCTCCCACTCAATTGCATTTTTTCCCTGCAAAAATCGTCCAAATGCCTCTCTCTTCTCTTTCACTAATACTCTTACTTCTTCATCCCACCACTCACTACCCTTTCTAATCAACCCACCTCCCACTCTTCTCATGCCACAAGCATCTTTTGCGCAATCCATCACTGATTCCTTAAATACATCCCATTCCATTGAAGCTTATTGATACAGTGGTTAAATTGATGAGAACTGCTATTGACGTTTGTGTAAATAAATTATACATTTCCTTTTTCCATAGCCAGAGGTTGAACCATTATGTGACATTCATTTTTTCATTCATTTCAAGCTAGAAGTTTCAGTTTTCTAAATTGTTTCTTACATTTTTCATATGTATATATATGTATGTGTGTGTGTGTGTATATGTGCGTATGTATGTGTGTGTGTGTGTGTGTGTGTGTGTGTGTGTGTGTGTATATATATGTATATTATCCCTGGCGATAGGGGTGAAAGAATACTTCCCACGTATTCCTCGCGTGTCGTAGAAAGCGACTAGAGGGGACGGGAGCGGGGGGCCAGAAATCCTCCCCTCCTTGTATTAACTTTCTAAAATGGGAAACAGAAGAAGGAGTCATGCGGGGAGTGCTCATCCTCCTCGAAGGCTCAGAGTGGGGTGCCTAAATGTGTGTGGATGTAACCAAGATGTGAAAAAAGGAGAGATAGGTAGTATGTTTGAGGAAAGGAACCTGGATGTTTTGGCTCTGAGTGAAACGAAGCTCAAGGGTAAAGGGGAAGAGTGGTTTGGGAATGTCTGGGGAGTAAAGTCAGGGGTTAGTGAGAGGACAAGAGCAAGGGAAGGAGTAGCAATACTCCTGAAACAGGAGTTGTGGGAGTATGTGATAGAATGTAAGAAAGTAAATTCTCGATTAATATGGGTAAAACTGAAAGTTGATGGAGAGAGGTGGGTGATTATTGGTACATATGCACCCGGGCATGAGAAGAAAGATCATGAGAGGCAAGTGTTTTGGGAGCAGCTGAATGAGTGTGTTAGTGGTTTTGATGCACGAGACCGGGTTATAGTGTTGGGTGATTTGAATGCAAAGCAGAGTAATGTGGCAGTTGAGGGAATAATTGGTATACATGGGGTGTTTAGTGTTGTAAATGGAAATGGTGAAGAGATTGTAGATTTATGTGCTGAAAAAGGACTGATGATTGGGAATACCTGGTTTAAAAAGCGAGATATACATAAGTATACTTATGTAAGTAGGAGAGATGGCCAGAGAGCGTTATTGGATTACGTGTTAATTGACAGGCGTGCGAAAGAGAGACTTTTGGATGTTAATGTGCTGAGAGGTGCAACTGGAGGGATGTCTGATCATTATCTTGTGGAGGCTAAGGTGAAGATTTGTATGGGTTTTCAGACAAGAAGAGTGAATGTTGGGGTGAAGAGGGTGGTGAGAGTAAGTGAGCTTGGGAAGGAGACCTGTGTGAGGAAGTACCAGGAGAGACTGAGTACAGAATGGAAAAAGGTGAGAATATATATATATATATATATATATATATATATATATATATATATATATATATATATATATATATATATATATATATATATATATATATATATATAATGTAGATATATATACATATATATATATATTTATATATATATATATATATATATATATATATATATATATATATATATATATATATATATATTTATATATATATATATATATATATATATATTTTTTTTTTTTTTTTTTTATACTTTGTCGCTGTCTCCCGCGTTTGCGAGGTAGCGCAAGGAAACAGACGAAAGAAATGGCCCAACCCCCCCCCCCATACACATGTATATACATACGTCCACACACGCAAATATACATACCTACACAGCTTTCCATGGTTTACCCCAGACGCTTCACATGCCTTGATTCAATCCACTGACAGCACGTCAGCCCCGGTATACCACATCGCTCCAATTCACTCTATTCCTTGCCCTCCTTTCACCCTCCTGCATGTTCAGGCCCCGATCACACAAAATCTTTTTCACTCCATCTTTCCACCTCCAATTTGGTCTCCCTCTTCTCCTCGTTCCCTCCACCTCCGACACATATATCCTCTTGGTCAATCTTTCCTCACTCATTCTCTCCATGTGCCCAAACCACTTCAAAACACCCTCTTCTGCTCTCTCAACCACGCTCTTTTTATTTCCACACATCTCTCTTACCCTTACGTTACTCACTCGATCAAACCACCTCACACCACACATTGTCCTCAAACATCTCATTTCCAGCACATCCATCCTCCTGCGCACAACTCTATCCATAGCCCACGCCTCGCAACCATACAACATTGTTGGAGCCACTATTCCTTCAAACATACCCATTTTTGCTTTCCGAGATAATGTTCTCGACTTCCACACATTCTTCAAGGCCCCCAGAATTTTCGCCCCATCCCCCACCCTATGATCCACTTCCGCTTCCATGGTTCCATCCGCTGCCAGATCCACTCCCAGATATCTAAAACACTTCACTTCCTCCAGTTTTTCTCCATTCAAACTCACCTCCCAATTGACTTGACACTCAACCCTACTGTACCTAATAACCTTGCTCTTATTCACATTTACTCTTAACTTTCTTCTTCCACACACTTTACCAAACTCAGTCACCAGCTTCTGCAGTTTCTCACATGAATCAGCCACCAGCGCTGTATCATCAGCGAACAACAACTGACTCACTTCCCAAGCTCTCTCATCCCCAACAGACTTCATACTTGCCCCTCTTTCCAAAACTCTTGCATTTACCTCCCTAACAACCCCATCCATAAACAAATTAAACAACCATGGAGACATCACACACCCCTGCCGCAAACCTACATTCACTGAGAACCAATCACTTTCCTCTCTTCCTACACGTACACATGCCTTACATCCTCGATAAAAACTTTTCACTGCTTCTAACAACTTTCCTCTCACACCATATATTCTTAATACCTTCCACAGAGCATCTCTATCAACTCTATCATATGCCTTCTCCAGATCCATAAATGCTACATACAAATCCATTTGCTTTTCTAAGTATTTCTCACATACATTCTTCAAAGCAAACACCTGATCCACACATCCTCTATCACTTCTGAAACCACACTGCTCTTCCCCAGTCTGATGCTCTGTACATGCCTTCACCCTCTCAATCAATACCCTCCCATATAATTTACCAGGAATACTCAACAAACTTATACCTCTGTAATTTGAGCATTCACTCTTATCCCCTTTGCCTTTGTACAATGGCACTATGCACGCATTCCGCCAATCCTCAGGCACCTCACCATGAGTCATACATACATTAAATAACCTTACCAACCAGTCAACAATACAGTCACCCCCTTTTTTAATAAATTCCACTGCAATACCATCCAAACCTGCTCCCTTGCCGGCTTTCATCTTCCGCAAAGCTTTCACTACCTCTTCTCTGTTTACCAAATCATTTTCCCTAACCCTCTCACTTTGCACACCACCTCGACCAAAACACCCTATATCTGCCACTTTATCATCAAACACATTCAACAAACCTTCAAAATACTCACTCCATCTCCTTCTCACATCACCACTACTTGTTATCACCTCCCCATTTGCGCCCTTCACTGAAGTTCCCATTTGCTCCCTTGTCTTACGCACTTTAGTTACCTCCTTCCAGAACATCTTTTTATTCTCCCTAAAATTTAATGATACTCTCTCACCCCAACTCTCATTTGCCCTTTTTTTCACCTCTTGCACATTTCTCTTGACCTCCTGTCTCTTTCTTTTATACATCTCCCACTCAATTGCATTTTTTCCCTGCAAAAATCGTCCAAATGCCTCTCTCTTCTCTTTCACTAATACTCTTACTTCTTCATCCCACCACTCACTACCCTTTCTAATCAACCCACCTCCCACTCTTCTCATGCCACAAGCATCTTTTGCGCAATCCATCACAGATTCCCTAAATACACCCCATTCCTCCCCCACTCCCCTTGCTTCCATTGTTCTCACCTTTTTCCATTCTGTACTCAGTCTCTCCTGGTACTTCCTCACACAGGTCTCCTTCTCAAGCTCACTTACTCTCACCACCCTCTTCACCCCAACATGCACTCTTCTTTTCTGAAAACCCATACAGATCTTCACCTTAGCCTCCACAAGATAATGATCAGACATCCCTCCAGTTGCACCTCTCAGCACATTAACATCCAAAAGTCTCTCTTTCGCACGCCTGTCAATTAACACGTAATTCAATAATATATATATATTATGTATATATATATATATATATATATATATATATATATATATATATATATATATATATATATATATATATATATATATATGTATATATATATATATATATATATATATACAGAGAGAGAGAGAGAGTAAATTCTCGATTAATATGGGTAAAACTGTAAATTGATGGAGAGAGATAGGTGATTACTGGTGCATATGCACCTGGGCATGAGAAGAAAGATCATGAGAGGCAAGTGTTCTGGGAGCAGCTGAATGAGTGTGTTAGTGGTTTTGATGCACGAGACCGGGTTACGGTGATGGGTGATTTGAATGCAAAGGTGAATAATGTGGCAGTTGAGGGAATAATTGGTATACATGGGGTGTTCAGTGTTGTAAATGGAAATGGTGAAGAACTTGTAGATTTATGTGCTGAAAAAGGACCGGTGATTGGGAATACCTGGTTTAAAACAAGAAATATACATAAGTATACGTATGTAAGTAGGAGAGATGGCCGGAGAGCGTCATTGGATTACGTGTTATTTGATAGGCGCACGAAAGAGAGACTTTTGAATGTTAGTGTGCTGTGAGGTGCAACTGGAGGGATGTCTGATCATTATCTTGTGGAGGCGAAGGTGAAGATTTGTAGAGGTTTTCAGAAAAGAAGAGTGAATGTTGGGATGAATAGAGTGGTGAGAGTAAGTGAGCTTGGGAAGGAGACTTGTGTAAGGAAGTACCAGGAGAGACTGAGTGCAGAATGGAGAAAAGGTGAGAACAATGGAAGTAAGGGGAGTGGGGGAGGAATAGGATGTATTTAGGGATGCAGTGATGGCTTGCGCAAAAGATACTTGTGGCATGAGAAGCGTGGGAGGTGGGTTAATTAGAAAGGGTAGTGAGTGGTGGGATGTAGAAGTAAGATTATTAGTGAAAGAGAAGAGAGAGGCATTTGGACGATTTTTGCAGGGAAATAGTGCAAATGATTGGGAGATGTACAAAAGAAAGAGGCAATGGTCAAGAGAAAGGTGTAAGAGGTGAAAAAGAGGGCAAATGAGAGTTGGGGTGAGAGAGTATCATTGAATTTTAAGGAGAATAAAAAGATGTTTTGGAAGGAGGTAAATAAAGTGCGTAAGACAAGCGAACAGATGGGAACATCGGTGAAGGGGGCTAATGGGGAGGCAATAAGGTAATAGCAAGTAGTGGTGATGTATATATATATATATATATATATATATATTTATGGATCTGGAGAAGGCATATGATAGAGTTGATAGAGATGCTCTGTGGAAGGTATTAAGAATATATGGTGTGGGAGGCAAGTTGTTAGAAGCAGTGAAAAGTTTTTATCGAGGATGTAAGGCATGTGTACGTGTAGGAAGAGAGGAAAGTGATTGGTTCTCAGTGAATGTAGGTTTGCGGCAGGGGTGTGTGATGTCTCCATGGTTGTTTAATTTGTTTATGGATGGGGTTGTTAGGGAGGTAAATGCAAGAGTCCTGGAAAGAGGGGCAAGTATGAAGTCTGTTGGGGATGAGAGAGCTTGGGAAGTGAGTCAGTTGTTGTTCGCTGATGATACAGCGCTGGTGGCTGATTCATGTGAGAAACTGCAGAAGCTGGTGACTGAGTTTGGTAAAGTGTGTGGAAGAAGAAAGTTAAGAGTAAATGTGAATAAGAGCAAGGTTATTAGGTACAGTAGGGTTGAGGGTCAAGTCAATTGGGAGGTGAGTTTGAATGGAGAAAAACTGGAGGAAGTGAAGTGTTTTAGATATCTGGGAGTGGATCTGTCAGCGGATGGAACCATGGAAGCGGAAGTGGATCATAGGGTGGGGGAGGGGGCGAAAATTTTGGGAGCCTTGAAAAATGTGTGGAAGTCTAGAACATTATCTCGGAAAGCAAAAATGGGTATGTTTGAAGGAATAGTGGTTCCAACAATGTTGTATGGTTGCGAGGCGTGGGCTATGGATAGAGTTGTGCGCAGGAGGATGGATGTGCTGGAAATGAGATGTTTGAGGACAATGTGTGGTGTGAGGTGGTTTGATCGAGTAAGTAACGTAAGGGTAAGAGAGATGTGTGGAAATAAAAAGAGCGTGGTTGAGAGAGCAGAAGAGGGTGTTTTGAAATGGTTTGGGCACATGGAGAGAATGAGTGAGGAAAGATTGACCAAGAGGATATATGTGTCGGAGGTGGAGGGAACGAGGAGAAGAGGGAGACCAAATTGGAGGTGGAAAGATGGAGTGAAAAAGATTTTGTGTGATCGGGGCCTGAACATGCAGGAGGGTGAAAGGAGGGCAAGGAATAGAGTGAATTGGAGCGATGTGGTATACAGGGTTTGACGTGCTGTCAGTGGATTGAATCAAGGCATGTGAAGCGTCTGGGGTAAACCATGGAAAGCTGTGTAGGTATGTATATTTGCGTGTGTGGACGTGTGTATGTACATGTGTATGGGGGGGGGGGTTGGGCCATTTCTTTCGTCTGTTTCCTTGCGCTACCTCGCAAACGCGGGAGACAGCGACAAAGCATAAAAAAAAAAAAAAAAAAAAAAAAAAATATATATATATATATATAATGTATATGTATGTGAGAAATACTTAGAAAAGCAAATGGATTTGTATGTAGCATTTATGGATCTGGAGAAGGCATATGATAGAGTTGATAGAGATGCTCTGTGGAAGGTATTAAGAATATATGGTGTGGGAGGAAAGTTGTTAGAAGCAGTGAAAAGTTTTTATCGAGGATGTAAGGCATGTGTACGTGTAGGAAGAGAGGAAAGTGATTGGTTCTCAGTGAATGTAGGTTTGCGGAAGGGGTGTGTGATGTCTCCATGGTTGTTTAATTTGTTTATGGATGGGGTTGTTAGGGAGGTAAATGCAAGAGTTTTGGAAAGAGGGGCAAGTATGAAGTCTGTTGGGATGAGAGAGCTTGGGAAGTGAGTCAGTTGTTGTTCGCTGATGATACAGCGCTGGTGGCTGATTCATGTGAGAAACTGCAGAAGCTGGTGACTGAGTTTGGTAAAGTGTGTGGAAGAAGAAAGTTAAGAGTAAATGTGAATAAGAGCAAGGTTATTAGGTACAGTAGGGTTGAGGGTCAAGTCAATTGGGAGGTGAGTTTGAATGGAGAAAAACTGGAGGAAGTGAAGTGTTTTAGATATCTGGGAGTGGATCTGGCAGCGGATGGAACCATGGAAGCGGAAGTGGATCATAGGGTGGGGGAGGGGGCGAAAATTCTGGGGGCCTTGAAGAATGTGTGGAAGTCGAGAACATTATCTCGGAAAGCAAAAATGGGTATGTTTGAAGGAATTGTGGTTCCAACAATGTTGTATGGTTGCGAGGCGTGGGCTATGGATAGAGTTGTGCGCAGGAGGATGGATGTGCTGGAAATGAGATGTTTGAGGACAATGTGTGGTGTGAGGTGGTTTGATTGAGTGAGTAACGTAAGGGTAAGAGAGATGTGTGGAAATAAAAAGAGCGTGGTTGAGAGAGCAGAAGAGGGTGTTTTGAAGTGGTTTGGGCACATGGAGAGAATGAGTGAGGAAAGATTGACCAAGAGGATATATGTGTCGGAGGTGGAGGGAACGAGGAGAAGAGGGAGACCAAATTGGAGGTGGAAAGATGGAGTGAAAAAGATTTTGTGTGATCGGGGCCTGAACATGCAGGAGGGTGAAAGGAGGGCAAGGAATAGAGTGAATTGGAGCGATGTGGTATACCGGGGTTAACGTGCTGTCAGTGGATTGAATCAAGGCATGTGAAGCGTCTGGGGTAAACCATGGAAAGCTCTGTAGGTATGTATATTTGCGTGTATGGACGTATGTATATACATGTGTATGGGGGGGGTTGGGCCATTTCTTTCGTCTGTTTCCTTGCGCTACCTCGCAAACGCGGGAGACTGCGACAAAGTATAATAAGTATAAAAATAAATATATATATATATATATATATATAATATATATATATATATATATATATATATATATATATATATATATATATGTATATATATATATATATATATATATATATATATATATATATATATATATATATATATATATATATATATATATATATATATATTCATTCATCTATTTATGTATTCATTTAGAGAGAGAGAGACCAAACCGCCAAAAACATTGTAGAACAAATCACCTTAGCATTACTAAACAAGCTCCCACTCAACAAAAATAAATTTTGACGCCACAAACCTTGCACAAAGTTATTTGAAGAACAGTCGGGAAATGCCTTAACGCTGAGCATTACAGAAGAAAAAAGTGTCGAACATGAAATTTAATATCTATGAAAACATGAAGGAAATTATTAGGAAAACGGTGTCAAAATATTGCACCAATATTACGTTTTATGTTTGGAAAATAGCGAGAAAAAATCTATCTAAGAAATAAGTGCCAGATGCGTCCCAGATAATAAGATCCCAGTGGTGAGCTGTTCAATTTCCTGACCATAATATTGACCCAGGCATGAGCAAGGGAGACGCGTGACCAAGTTTCTCTTGTGGTAAATATATGCAAACTGTGGTGCGAGAGCTTTTAGTGGAGAGATGCCATTATGGAACAGGATATCCCCCACTGTGGCAGGATCCCACCGCTGCCACCACTATCCCACCACCACAGCAACACCACCATCATCATCATCACCATCACAACCACTGGTATCTCACCACCAACATCACCATCACAACCACTGTTATCCCACCACCACAATTACTCCAACACCACCACCAACATCACCATCACAACCACTGTTATCCCACCACCACAATTACTCCAACACCACCACCAACATCACCATCACAACCACTGCTATCCCACCACCACAATCACTCCCACATCACCATCATCATCATCACAACCACTGGTATCTCACCACCAACATCACCATCACAATCACTGTTATCCCAACACCACAATTACTCCAACACAACCACCACCACCATCACAGCCACTGCCATTCCACCACCAACATCACCATCACAACCACTGTTATCCCACCACCACAATTACTCCAACACAACCACCACCACCATCATCACCATCACAACCACTGCTATCCCACCACCACAATCACTCCAGCAACACCATCACCATCATCATCATCACAACCACTGGTATCTCACCACCAACATCACCATCACAATCACTGTTATCCCACCACCACAATTACTCCAACACCACCACCACCATCACCATCACAATCACTGTTATCCCACCACCACAATTACTCCAACACAACCACCACCACCATCACCATCACAACCACTGTTATCCCACCACCACAATTACTCCAACACCACCACCAACATCACCATCACAACCACTGTTATCCCAACACCACAATTACTCCAACACCACCATCATCATCATCATCATCACAACCACTGGTACCTCACCACCAACATCACCATCACAACCACTGTTATCCCACCATCACAATCACTCCAACACAACCACCACCACCATCACCATCACAACCACCACTATCCCACCACCACAATCACTCCAGCAACACCACCACCATCATCATCATCATCACAACCACTGCTATCCCACCACCACAATTACTCCAACACAACCACCACCACCATCACCATCACAACCACTGCTATCCCACCACCACAATTACTCCAACACAACCACCATCATCATCACAACATAATCACCACTCATCATCACAACAACCACCATCCCACCACCACAATCCCACTAATAAAATCACTATCGCTTACACCTCTACCAACGACAACAACCTACCACCATCATTACAACTGTTACTACCTCACTACCACAACCATTATCACCTACATCACTGCCAACACCACAACCAATATCACGCACCACAACCAGCACCACAATATGACCACAACCACCAGCTCTATTAACACCATTACAACAATCACTAACACCACCACAACCACAATTATCATTACAACAATCACTAACACCACCACAACCACAATTATCACCAGAACTGGAGCTGTTCTTCCTCTTACTATTAGACCTAATGATGATAGATGTTACGAGGTGATAACCATTGCCACCACGGTGATA
>NC_092272.1:14315095-14327595 GCF_036320965.1 Panulirus ornatus
AAGACAAAGATGTGTATTTCTGGTACTACATTGGTTAGCCAAACAGTCATGTATGGGTGTGAGTCTCGAACCCTGAATGCAAAAGGGGAGGAGGGTAGATGACTTAGTTGAAATGTCTGAGAATAATGTGTGGTACGAGGTGAGGAGGGAGTTAGGGAGGGGTTTTAGAGAGCGTAGAGTAACCGAGTGAGCTGTTCATTATGTACTAAAGTGACTCTGGTACTGAAGGTAGATAATGGAAGAAAAACTTTCTGAGAGGATCTATATGTCAAAAGTGAAGGGAACATATTCGAGAAGAAACCAAAGATGAGACGAAAGAATGGAGTAAAGGAAGCTCTAGGGTATCGGGTCTGAATATTTAGGAAAGAGAGAGGCGTGCATCGGATAAAATTAATTGGATCGATGCGGTATATGGGGGCGACGTGCGTTCATTGATTTGCAACAGAACATGAAAAGCTGTCAAGATTCAGTAGATATTTGTAGACACTTCACCATATGTGACTGAGATCCCATTTTTCTGAAGAATGAAGATTTGAAAGGGGAAATAAACTGAAGTTAATCATGAAATAGTAGGAGCTTAATTGTGGATGATATAAAACATTAAGATGTTGAACATATGCATAAGAAGTCATAAACCCTTTGTTCTAGAGAGAGCCTTACTAAAACAAGAATTGCAGCATTTCTTTTACTGACACCACAATTACTACTACTACTACTAGTACTACTACTACTACTACTACTACTACTACTACTACTTCTACTACTACTACTACTACTACTACTCCTAATACTACTACTAACTGCTACTACTACTACTACTACTTCCACTACTACTCCTACTTCTACTACTACTACTACTACTGCTACTACTACTACTACTACTACTACTACTACTACTACTACTACTACTACTACCGCTACATTACTATTATTAATACCACAGTTACTACTACTACTACTACCACTATCATTACTATTACTAATACCACGGTTACTACTACTACTACTGCTAGTACTACTACTACTACTACTACTACTACTACTACTACTACTACTACTACTACCACTATCATTACTATTACTAATACCACGGTTACTACTACTACTACTACTACTACTACTACTACTTCCACTATCATTACTATTACTAATACCACGGTTACTACTACTACTACTACTACTACTACTACTACTACTACTACTACTACTACTACTACTGCTACTACTACTTCTACTACTACCACTGCTGCTACTAATACTATTACTACTACTATTGCTACTACTAAGTACAAAACTAAGTCATTGAATAATGCGTGTCATAGGGAATAGTATGGAAAACTAACACAAGAAAGCGACGTCTGTGTACAAACACAAAAGAAATAAAATCCTTGTGTACAACAACAGTTCATTTCGAGTGGTCATCTGTCACCTAGTGAACCCGCTGTGATGTGGGGGAGAAAACCCACTGTGATGTGGGGGAGAAAACCCACTGCTGTGATGTGGGGGAGAAAACCCACTGTGATGTGGGGGAGAAAACCCACTGTGATGTGGGGAAGAAAACCCACTGTGATGTGGGAGAGATAACCCACTGTGATGTGGGAGAGATAACCCACTGTGATGTGGGGGAGAAACCCCACTGTGATGTGGGTGAGAAAACTCACTGTGATGTGGGGTAGAAAACCCACTGTGATGTGGTGGAGAAAACCCACTGTGATGTGGTGGAGAAAACCCATTGTGATATGGGGAGAAAACCCACTGTGATGTGGGGGAGAAAACCCACTGCGATGTGGGGGGAGAAAACCTACTGTAATTAGGGGAAGAAAACCCACTGTGGTGAGAGGGAAAACCCACTGTGATGTGGGGAGAAAACCCACTGTGATTAGGGGAAGAAAACCTACTGTGATGTGAGGGAGAAAACCCACTGTTATGTGGGGGGAGAAACCCCACTGTGATGTGCTGGAGAAAACCCACTGTGATTAGGGGGGGAGAAAACCCACTGTGATGTGAGGGAGAAAACCCACTGCGATGTGGGGGGAGAAAACCTACTGTAATTAGGGGAAGAAAACCCACTGTGGTGAGAGGGAAAAACCTACGGTGATGTGGGGAGAAAACCCACTGTGATGTGGGGGAGAAAACCCACTGTGATGTGGGGGAGAAAACCCACTGTGATGTGGGGGAGAAAACCCACTGTGATGTGGGGGGAGAAAACCCACGGTGATGTGGGAGAGAAAACCCACTGTGATGTGGGGGAGAAAACCCACTGTAATGTGGGGGAGAAAACCCACTGTAATATGGGGGAGAAAACCCACTGTCATGTGGGGGGAGAAAACCCACCGTGATGTGTTGGGAGAAAACCCACTGTGATGTAGGGGAGAAAACCCATGTGGGGGAGAAAACCCACTGTGATGTGGGGGGAGAAAACCAACTGTGATGTGGGAGAGAAAAAGAAACCAGGTATGAGGAGAGTCGTATCTTGTCTATATTGTGAACAATACTTCACGTCCAGGTGACATGTTGTATCTCTGGTGTATGTTGTTATTACATTTGGTTCTGTCTATATATATGTGTGTAGCGAATGAGGACCATGAATGGTGAGGCCAGTGGCAAGTCTTGATGACAACTGCTAGCGCCATAAGTTATCCTGGATACAAAATGATCGAAGACTTTGTGATGACTACTTAAAATTTTCTTCAACACAGTTAAAATGTTCTTCAGGAAATTTTTCTTCAACACATTTAGTTAAAATGTCCTTCAAGAAATTTCAGTCTTTCTGATTATGTTTTCTTCGTCACATTCTTTTTCCTTTTATTTATTTTGCAACACCAAAGCTATGAAATGTTACCAAAACCAAGCTATGAAATGTTACCAACACCAAGCTATGAAATGTTACCAAAACCAGGCTAAATAAATCCAAACATTGAAATGTACCAGGTCCATCACTGAATAGGAAACCAGATTTCGAACTAGTAAACACCTAAGTTATGGGACAATATTGTGTCGTTGGACAATATTGTGTCGTTGGATATCTTAAGTGTCCCTCTGGCCAAAAGAATCATTCTGGAACTACCAGTTCCAAATAGCTTCAAACTCACTCTTAAAGTATTCAAAGAAAACTCATCGACCATCACACTCTCCCAGCATGGATGGACCCAAGCTTTTCCTGAAACCCCAGAGCCTCTCCCTGACTTTATTGGAACTGATTTCATCTTATAGTTAGAGAGGGAAATGGTGATGTACTTACTGGATGTAGCATTGAGTCCCCCGTTGCAAATTTTCCGTCTTTAACATAGAAACAGTTACTCCATTTTCTATTAAAGAAAAACGAACATTATTTTTCATACAGAAAGTATATGATAACCGATATATACGCATCGCTGGCGTATGACACAAATCTATAAAAACTCTCATCTTTAAGATCCATATGTCGACTGGATATAGTGTCTGGTTTCCATAATATAACATAGCGTTTTCTTCGTGTTGATGTAGAATAGAAAACGGTATTGAACTCCTGGTGCCTGAACGAAGTTACGTAACGCATGGGAAGAATTTTCTCTAATGTTTACTAATGTGGGCCGCTCCATCCTGTGGTCTTGTCTCATACAATTTGGATCTTATTTCTTACATACTTCTGAGATATTCCCGACTCAACACTGATAGATAATCTGACTGATTTCGTTAAGCTACGAAAATTATTTAGCTCTAATTATTTACCAGAAGCTATTTATCTTACCTCATCCTTCATCTACACACACACACACACACACACACACACACACACACACATGGGCCTCCATGGTGTAGCGGTTAGCGTTGCTGACCATGAGTCAGCACGGGCCGGCCCGAGGGTGGATCACATGAGTTCCAATCCTTAGCGTGGCAGTGGGCCTACATCCAACCCAGGTGTTCATCCTCTCCTCGGAGCTGGTCGATAAATGGGTACTTGGCTCAGGCTGGTGTGGGTGCGTGTGTGTGTGTGTGTGTGACTGTGAATACATGGTACGTGCATATATAAAGTAAAGGGAAAGGTCAATACGAGTTTAAAACTCTCTCTCTCTCCGTAATATACAAATAGTTATTATTAATCACACACACACACACACACACACACACACACACACACACACACACACACACACACACACTGAAGTATTTGGAAAAGATATACACAGGGTCCTGATCCAGATGTAGCTACTGATCTTTCTCCTTACATGTTGAAGATGTGTCGAAATACATTGGACAGACCACTTGAAATGTTATTGCTGTTCATTGTGTTGATGTAGAGAAGTAAAGTGCTAAGGGAACGAGACAGAGCGAGCGATGTTTCTGTCTATAAGACAGGAGACCGGGATGATGAGGTGCACCAGTCCCACTGATGAATGTGTATTGTCAAACACTGGAAATTATATTTAGAAACAAATCTGACTTTTTGACTCTCCTTGGGTATATTACTGTCTCTTATGTGGGTCATGCTTCTGTCTCCGCCAAACGTATAGCAGAAGTTATTCTTGCGGGAATGGACGCTTTTATCACCTCTTCCTCCAAGACGACCTCTTCATTCTATCCATGGTTCAACCATTCATGTTCTGAGGCCATTCGGGCAAAGGATCAGGTATATCGGGCTTGGAAAAACTCTCCTTACTCCCATTTAGCTTTTATCACTGCCAGTAATCGCTGCAAGCACGTTATCCGTGAGGTGAAGCATTGCTTTAACCAAAGGAAGTGCGATAACCTCTCCTCGTCATCCACTGATAGGTCTCTCTGGTCTTTAGCTAAGAGCATATCTAGCAACTTCCGTGTCTCTAATCTTCCATCATTCTTTCGTTCTGAGGGTACTATAGTTGTCTCTCTCTCTCGTAGACAAAGCAATTCTTTTTGGTTTTTGTTTCTCCTCTAACTCCACCTCGGATTATTAACATCCTTTCACCCCCTGATGCTCCTCTTACTAATCCTATGCCTCTCTTCGTAATCTCTTTCCGGACTGTCCGAAGAATCGCTTCTTCCTCTGAACACACGCAAGGTTTATGGTCCTAATGGTATCCATCCCGGTGTACTGAGTGTGTACCTCTGAACTTGCACCTGTGCTTACTCGTCTGTTCCGTTTCTGCTTGAAAACCAAAACTTTTCCCTCTCCTTGGAAGCGTTCATTGATACATCCCATCCCTAAGAAAGGTGACCGTTCTAACCCCTCTAACTATCGTCCTATTGCTTTGACATCTACCATTTCCAAAGTCTTTGAATCCATCCTCAGCTCCCATATCCTTTAGCACCTCCTATCTTACTAATGTCTAGCCATCAGCATTGCAAGATTTTGTGGAGTCATGTGTAGTTGCCCATGACATATCTAAGGCTTTTGACAGGGTGTGGCATCGAGATCTCATCTCTAAACTCCCCTAAATCTTTAGGCTTCTCTCCCTCACTTTGCTCCTTCATATCTAGCTTCCTCTCTGGCCGATCTATCTCTGCAGTTGTTGATGGATCAGCCTCCCCTTTTCTCCATCAACAGCGGTGTCCCTTAAGGTAATATCCTGATCCTTGCACTCTTTCTCTAATTTTTCAGCGATTCCTTCTCCTCTAAAAATATCCCAATGTACTCATACGCTGACGACTCAACACTGCATTCATCCACATCCTTCAATTCTGCTCCCTTCCGCATATCGTCTTGACACAGCTTCCTCAGATACACAGAGACTTGGACAGGATATCTCAGTGAGGTAGACAAAATCTTGTTAAGGCTAACGCTTCCAAGACCCAATTTCAACCCATCTCTTCATTGGAAACTCGCAACTCTCGTCTTTCCTTTGACGGTTCTGTAATTCCACCTCTTAACTCAATGAACATATCTGGTGTTACTATAACATCCACTCTTTCTTGGAAACCCCACATTACAGGAATAGCTAAGTTTGCCTCTAAGAAACTGAGTATCTTGTCTAGATGTCGAAACAATTGCTCCGTTTATATACAAGGGTTTAGTTCGTCTTTGTATGGAGCACTGCTCCCACATTTAAGGTGGTTCTAGTTCTGCATCTTATGTCGACAGAGTTGAACTGAGAGCGATCTGCCTTTATAAGCTGTTCCAGGCTAGCTTCTAAACTGGACCCCCTTTCATTGCGCCGCAATGTTGGTTGACTTTCCCTCTTCTATAGGTATTACTTTGGTTTTTGCTCCCGAGAGCTGGCAGCTTGTGTGCCCACACCACTAGCTAGAATACGCAAGCTGCTGCGTGACACGATTATTGTTTGGCCATTAGCAACTCGAGTGGGCCGTTTTGACAACTGTTTCTTTCCCTACACGTCGAAGCTTTTGAACTCTACCTTCTCATGTCTTTTCCCAATAACTATGACCTTGCACATTTCAAAAAACAGGTTTTTTTACTTTCTCAAAAAATTCTTAAATACTTTCCATTGTCTTTTCTTTTGATAGTAATTCTTTCTATATTTCAGTTATGGCTCGGCTTTGATGTAGACTTTTTTCCGTGACTGGAGCCTTAAACATGAATAAAAGTCAACGACTCCTTTGATTGGAAGAACTATCTAAGTGAGAGAAACATGATTTCAAAAAATCTCATGTGTAACGAACATAAGACTTCTACGAGAAAGTGAGCTCCACTTTTGACAAGAGAGAAAGCTGGTTGGTTTGTCTGCCAGAAAACATTAAACCCTGTACCCCATAGAGGGCTAATGAAGAAGCTAGGCCCTCCAGGTACTATGAAGCGGGGAAAGACTCCTTCGCTGAACAGAAGATTGTCTCAATTAAGGGATAAAAAATGACGCATATCATGTGGAGCCTTCCCGAAATGGACGGAGTTCAACAGAGGCGTGCCAGGACGATTCGATTCTAGGATCATTGATTATCTCTTCCATGATGATTTGACTCCTGCCTGAGCATGAGTGTGGATCATGCCAAGGTCATGAGCAATGTTTCCTAAGAGAGACTTCCAAGTCGTCATTGTCCCAAACCTATCGATCGAATTCCAACTTAAGAGGGACATAAGAATTGTCTTCTGGCAAATGACAGATTACTCTGAAGTTTAGACGCCAGCCTGGATTTTTTTCCTCTAACACAGATGCTGATTTGAGACAGTATCATTATAGATCAAAATTACTACAGAGTCTGTTGAGATGTGGTGTTCGTTGGACCCAACGTAGAAGAGGTTACTGGAGCTCGCTTGTCTTTCATGGAACCAGGTTAAAGTCTCTGTCGCCGTTGATCAGTTGTTATTTACTCTAAGATGTTCTGCAGTCCCTGATGTGGGATTTAGGGATGTTATATGGCTAGGCTCCCATGCTATTAGGGAGAACAAGATATACTGCATCCCACATCCATGGATTGAATTCATAGGCAACTGCAAGTATCCTCTTCTCTCCCTTCACTATAACCGATCAGATTTATTCCACCAAACAACATTTCTCCTGATTCATCCTAGCTCGAAGGATGCTAGGCCCACCGACCATGCTAGGGGAACCTGCACGTGGGACAAGTCAGTGTGTAAACCACACAACGACTCAGCTCGAGGCGTCCTTGACTCAGTCTACCTAACCTGGCTCTCATTATCTTAAGGTCTATTTCTCTGCTCAAGGTGATGCGTGACGTGACCCTCCTCGCTAAACACACCACTGTAGATCTAATTCTCCATCGTACTATGGTTGATAACTGCATATGCAGGCTGGACGCTGCCACAGGGGAACGTATTGAGGAAATCTACCACCTTCCCACTGAAGAGGAATCAGTACAAGCAAGAGACGTTTACCTAGAGCCAAAGATTCATGGCTCTGTGGATGGATATGAGTGTCTGTCTGGTCAGACATGCCAAAAGGGGAGCTCACATAACAGACTTCTTCCATTTTTAAGGTGCGTGTAAAGAATATGGATGAAGTATTCGAGGCGCAAATGTATTCGGCATTTCATATATCATCCGAAGTCCTTTTACTTAGTAACAACTAACCACCAATTACAAGAGACCAATCATTTGATGATGAATAAGTCAATCATGTTCCCGACTTATCAAACTGCTCTTTTGCTAGCGCACGATTGTGACTGAAATGGAAGACTTTATGTCTGATTCACCTTGTCTCACACTCCCATACCCCTGACACCAGTTACCAAACACATTTATATTCCCGCGTACCATTTGCCTCACTCTCAGAGAGAGGCCACGGACGAACGTGCGAAGGCTACGTTGCAGCAAAGGAATTAGTTAGACATCCATTTCCCCAATGGAACACCTCAATCATCCCCGTTCCTGATAACGACTCCACCTGGCCACCGATCATAGACCATCTTCCTCTCAACTGAGACATCGTACTTGATCAATATCCTTTATCACTCTAGACCGACTTATTCCATAGCCTGTGTAGCCATACGATCATTTCGACACCTGATCTGCTCTGAGGCTTTTGGCAAATTTCACTTAATCCTCACAGTCAACCTTTGATGGTCGTTCGGCCTCCACTCAAGACCCATGACTTTCTCACGACTTATGACTGATATATTCACACAACTTACAGCTGCCGGAGCTAATTGCATATCTCAATTGTGAGCGACGACTCTTAGCCACCTGTCACATCTACGAGAAACGCAAGATGAAGCTCTAAGCAACTGGTCTTAGGTTTGAATGATCTCGGTGTATGTAATTCCATCAAAACAAGAATCAGATTCTTTATCGCATCATAAAAGCTTGTGGTGTTTAGCTTGATGTTGATAGAGTTGTTGCTGAGTTTATGTAACCCTGATCCATGAATATATATGAAGGTAAAATCGCACTTCAGAAAGAGTTCATGATGTTTTATTTAGCGTGTAATTTTCTATACTTGTGGCACGACATGTTTCATGGAGATAATCCACTTCATCGTGTGCCAGTACTTAACAAAGTTATTAAGTATTGGCACCTGATGAGTGGATTGTCTCCACGAAACATGTGCCACATGTATAGAAAAATTATATGTTAAATGAAATTGCATGAACTACTGAAGTGCGATTTCACCTTAATAACTTTCACCACGGACTACATGCGTCATTACATATATTATATATATATATATATATATATATATATATATATATATATATATATATATATATATATATATATATATATATATATATATATATATATGTATATATATATGTATATAAATATATATATATATATATATTTTCTTCTTTCTTTTAAACTATTCGCCATTTCCCGTATTAGCGAGGTAGCGTTAAGAACAGAGGACTGGGCCTTTGTGGAATATCCTCACCTGGCCCCCTTCTCTATTAGTTCTTTTGGAAAATTAAAAAAAAAAAAACGAGAGGGGAGGATTTCCAGCCTCCCGCTCCCTCCCCTTTTAGTCGCCTTCTACGACACGCAGGGAATACGTGGCAAGTATTCTTTCTCCCTTATCCCCAGTAGATTGTCATTTTATTTCTCACACTTGTTTGCCGATTCCCGCGTCAGTGACATAGCGCCAAAAACAGACGATGTAAGGCTACATTCTTTCACATCCAGAAGGTTTTGGAGAGTTTGAGTGTAGAATGGCTAAAGATGGGAGCAAATGAAGCCAAGGTAGTTGGTAAAAATTTTAAGGTGATTAGGGAAGCGGTGGTGGTACGTGCGAGAAAGGCATGTGGTATGCGAAAGGTGGGAGGTGGGCAGATTAGAATGTGAATTAAACATTACGACGAAGAAGAAAAGTTGCTACGTAAGGACAGAATTGAAGCATTTAGGCTCTGCTTACAGAGAAGAAGTGCAAGTGATTGAGAGATGTACAAGAGAAAGTGGCAGGAGGTCAAGAGGAAGATGCAGGGATTGCAAAAAAGGGCAAATGAAAGTTTGGAATGAGCAACGATCAGTCATCTTTAGAGAGAATTTGATGTTTTGGAAGGTCATAAATGAACGAGAACAAGAGAACAAATGAGAACACTGATGAAGGGGAATAAAGAACTAGTAAAAGGCAATGATAAAGTGAGGAAATGAAGTATTTTGAAACTGTTGAATGCCTTTGATGATAGAGTGGCAGATGTAGGGTGTTTTGGTCGGGATGATATGCGAGGGAGGTAAAGGTGATAATAAGTTTGTTGAGTGTGCGAGGTAAGTTATAAGGGAGAGTATTGATGAAAGGGTGAGGGCATATACAGAGTATCATAATAGGGACGAGCAGTGAGGTTTCAGAAGTGGTAGGGGATGTGCAGATCAGGTGTTTCCTTTAAAGGATATGCGTGAGAAATGCACAGAGAAACATATTGATTTTTCTTTGAAATCTATAGATCTGGGGAAAGCATATGATTGGTTGATTGAGATGCTTTGTGGAATGTCTCAACACTATATGGTGTGGGAGGAAGGGTGATAGAAGCATCAAACTTTTTTCTTTTAGGCCGTAAGAAATGTATAGGAGAATCGAGAAGATAGTGAAAGGCTCCAGGCGAAGGTTGGTCTGTAGAAGAGATTTGTGATCTCTCCATGGTTGTTAATTGTTTATGGATGGGGTGGTTAGGGAGGTAAATCTAAGGGTCTTGGAGAGATGGACGAGTATGCAGTCTGTTTGGGATGAGAGGGTCTGGGAAGTGAGTCTGTTGTTTTTCTCCGATGATACAGCACTGGTGGCTGATTGGAGTGAGAAACTGCAGAAGTTGGTGACTTATTTTGAAAGCGTGTGAGAGGAGAAAATTGAGTTTAAATATGAATAAGAGCAAGGTCACTAGGCTCATCAGGGTTGAAGGACAAGTTAGTTGGGATATAGATTTGAATGGAGAAAAATTGGATGCAGTGAAATGATTTAGATATCTAGGAGTTCACAAGGCAGAGAATGGAAACATGAAAGTGGAAGTGAGTTATAGAAATGGTAAGGCAGCGAAGGTTCTGGAAGCACTGAAGAATGTGTGGAAGAAGAGAACCTTATCTGGGAGAGCAAAAATGGGTCTATTTGAAGGAACAGTGGTCCCAGTAATATCTTATAAGTGCGAAGCAATGGCCATAGATAAGACTATAGATAAAGAGTTGGTGTTTTAGATACCTGGGAGTGGATATGACAGCAAATAGAACCATGGAAGCGAGAGTGAATCATAGGGTGCATGGAAGGGTAAAGGTTCTGAAAGAGCTGAAGAATGTGCACAAAGAGTGACCATTATCTGAGAGGATAAAAGTAGGTATGCTTGAAGGTACAGTCAGTCCCAACAATATTGAATGGATGCGAGGCTTCGGCTGTAGATAAGGTCAAGCGGAGGAGGGAAGATGTATTAGGAATTAACTGTTTCAGGTTATTTTATAGTGTGAGGTGCTTAATCTAGTAAATATCTAGAAGGCAAGACAGATGTGCGGTAATATAAATTTTGTAGTTTACATGAGATTACATGATTGGCCCACGACTGGGTTGTCTGGTAAAAAAAAAAAAGAAATGGATCTTAAATTTACAAGAAAATGTAATTCCACTCGTCAGCTTTTAAGCTATCATCGACACCCCACTGATGGACATTAACACTCTAGTGTCCCCGTTACCGCTGTCATTTATACAGTCTATTTCTAGCGTTTTTCTCAAAGTATGACAGAATGTATAAAACATTTGTTTAAACGACTTTTGAAGGTATTTATAGTCTTAGTGTTCACTACGTCTGATGCACATTAGCCTTCTAGTGTCCCCGTTATCGCTGTCATTTATACAGTCTATTTCTGGAGTTTTTCTCAAAGTATAACTGAATTTATAAAACATTTGTTTAAACGACTTTTGAAGATATTTATAGTCTTAGCGTTCACTACGTCTAATGCACATTAGTCTCCTAGTGTCCCCGTTATCGCTGTCATTTATACAGTCTATCTCTGGCGTTTTTCTCAAAGTATAACTGAATTTATAAAACATTTGTTTAAACGACTTTTGAAGATATTTATAGTCTTAGCGTTCACTACGTCTGACGGTAACTTATTGCGGTGATCAATGCACCTAAAAGGAAAAGAAGCTGGTTTAGAGAGCAGGGGAGAGTGTGCTGAAATGGTTTGGACATATGGAGAGAATGAGTGACGAAAGGTTGACAAAGAAGATGTGCGTGTCAGAGGTGGAGGGAACAAGGACAACAGGGAGACCGAACTGGAGATGAAGGAAGAATAGCGTAAGACAAAATTTGAGCGAGTGGGGCCTGAACATTTAGGGAGGAGAGAGGTGTGCACGTAACAGAGTGAATTGGAACAATGTGGCATACTGAGGCCAATGTGCTTTCAAAGGATTGCTTGCACCAGGACATGTAGGACGTCTGCAGTAAACCATGGAAAGGTCTGTGGGGGCTGGATGTGGATAGGGAGCTAAGGTTTCTGTGCATTACAGGAGACAGCTAGAGACTGAGAGTGAGTGGATGCAGCCATTCTCCATATGTTCCTGGCGCTAGATCGCTAACCCAGGAAACGGTGATAAAAATGGAGAGAGAGAGAGAGAGAGAGAGAGAGAGAGAGAGAGAGAGAGAGAGAGAGAGAGAGAGAGAGAGAGAGAGAGAGAGAGAGAGAGAATATATATATATATATATATATATATATA
>NC_092272.1:14330095-14335095 GCF_036320965.1 Panulirus ornatus
ACCCGAATGATGAAGAACGTCTCAAATATCTGATCATCACTGGTGTTAATCCCACGATCCTAGATATAGTCACTTCTAAAGGAGTATGATCCTTCTTTCCCCCTAAGGTCAGTGATTCCCCCTCACTTTTTCAACAGTCCTTCGTCATCATGAAAGATGGAATACAATCTTATATACAGTACAGGTCTTGCCATGGCCATCTAATCCTATATTCACATTCGTGACGGTGATCCTGCTACCAAAGACTCTTATGGAACTTTTCTCATTGTTTTACTCTTTCAAATTTTTTGACGAGCTTTGGCACTTGGTTCATCTTGCTCTATATCTTTCATATAACCATCCTGTTTCTCTAATTCTATATTGTTCTTCATGTCTGTTTAGCCAAGCTGTATTCTAGTGCATGAATCACCTTAATTATGTTACCATTTAAGCTTGGTTTTGTTCTTTTCAGTTTCTTTTCTCTTTTACATATCAGTGTTCAAACCTTATGAAAAACCTCACTCACATGCAGACATCAGTTTTCACAGCTTGTTTCTCATGCCTTCCTCATCAAATTGCTCCAAAGACCATCTGAAAGTGGTTTTTAGTCAAGTATTCAGTTCACCGAGCCCCTGTTGGCCTTGAAACAGTCAACCTATCCAAAACACAAACGCTGTTCCTCGTACAGAAGATCGAATCATTCACCTCTCACCCTCAACACATAATATCATCTCCCCATATCAACACTCTTGGGTGAACCATACACTACACTGCCTTGTTTTCCATGGTCTGTCCTGTCTCTCATCCTCCCTCCTGATCAACCTTTGCAGATGCTATTTTGAGCCTCACATGTAATGCTGGAGGGGAGGTGTGTCCGGGTCCTCTCCATGATTAGGTTTATCCATCCTGTGAAAGGACTGGACCTGATTTCCCTGTCTCTCTCTCTCCCCATCACGTCTGCCGTTAATGTATCTTTCCTCATACCGTCGTTAATTTCACAGTCAGTGCTCTCATGAAATTCTATCCATTACAGCTCAAACTCTTGGCCGTACAGGATGTACATGTTGCTCCCCTGGTTGTGAACACTGACATTCCATTAAGCTGCTACACCTCCGCACCTCTCGTTGTGGACTTGCATCCCTCTGCAGGCTTCTCCTCGAATATACAGACTCCAGATTGACGATACACACGCACACACACGTATATATATATATATATATATATATATATATATATATATATATATATATATATATATATATATTTATCTATTTTCCATTGTCGCTGTCTCTCGCGTTTGCGAGGTAGCGCAAGGAAACGGACGAAAGAAATGGCCCAACCCACCCCCATACACAATGTATATACATACACGTCCACACACGCAAATATACATACCTATACATCTCAATGTACACATATATATACACACACAGACACATACATATATACCCATGCACACAATTCACACTGTCTGCCTTTATTCATTCCCATCGCCACCTCGCCACACATGGAATACCATTCCCCTCCCCCTCATGCGTGCAAGGTAGCACTAGGAAAAAGACAACAAAGGCCACATTCGTTTACACTCAGTCTCTAGCTTTCATGCAATAATGCCCGAAACCACAGCTCCCTTTCCACATCCAGGCCCCACACAACTTACCATGGTTTGCCCCAGACGCTTCACATGCCCTGATTCAATCCACTGACAGCATGTCAACCCCGGTGTACCACATCGATCCAATTCACTCTATTCCTTGCCCTCCTTTCACCCTCCTGCATGTTCAGGCCCCGATCACACAAATCTTTTTCACTCCATCTTTCCACCTCCAATTTGGTCTCACAATTCTCCTCGTTCCCTCCACCTCCGACACATATATCCTCTTGGTCAATCTTTCCTCACTCATTCTCTCCATGTGCCCAAACCATTTCAAAACACCCTCTTCTGCTCTCTCAACCACGCTCTTTTTATTTCCACACATCTCTCTTACCCTTACATTACTTACTCGATCAAACCACCTCACACCACACATTGTCCTCAAACATCTCATTTCCAGCACATCCACCCTCCTGCGCACAACTCTATCCATAGCCCACGCCTCGCAACCATACAACATTGCTGGAACCACTATTCCTTCAAACATAGCCATTTTTGCTTTCCGAGATAATCTTCTCGACTTCCACACATTCTTCAAGGCTCCCAGGATTTTCGCCCCCTCCCCACCCTATGATTCACTTCCGATTCCATGGTTCCATCTGCTGCCAGATCCACTCCCAGATATCTAAAACACTTTACTTCCTCCAGTTTTTCTCCATTCAAACTTACCCTCCAATTGACTTGACCCTCAACCCTACTCTACCTAATAACCTTGCTCTGATTCACATTTACTCTTAACTTTCTTCTTTCACACACTTTACCAAACTCAGTCACCAGCTTCTGCAGTTTCTCATATGAATCAGCCACCAGCGCTGTATCATCACCGAACAACAAATGACTCACTTCCTAAGCTCTCTCATCCACAACAGACTTCATACTTGCCCCTCTTTCCAAAACTCTTGCATTCACCTCCCTAACAACCCCATCCATCAACAAATTAAACAACCATGGAGACATCACACACACCTGCCGCAAACCTAAATTCACTGAGAACCAATCACTCTCCTCTCTTCCTACACGTACACATGCCTTACATCCTCGATAAAAACTTTTCACTGCTTCTAACAACTTGCCTCCCACACCATATATTCTTAATACCTTCCACAGAGCATCTCTATCAACTCTATCATATGCCTTCTCCAGATCCATAAATGCTACATACAAATCCATTTGCTTTTCTAAGTATTTCTCACATACATTCTTCAAAGCAAACACCTGATCCTCATCCTCTACCACTTATATATATATATATATATATATATATATATATATATATATATATATATATATATATATATATATATATATATATATATATATATATATGTTATATGGTTGCGAGGCGTGGGCTATGGATAGAGTTGTGCGCAGTGGATGGATGTGCTGGAAATGAGATGTTTGAGGACAATGTGTGGTGTGAGGTGGTTTGATCGAGTAAGTAACGTAAGGGTAAGAAAGATGTGTGGAAATAAAAAGAGCGTGGTTGAGAGAGCAGAAGAGGGTGTTTTGAAATGGTTTGGGCACATGGAGAGAATGAGTGAGGAAAGATTGACCAAGAGGATATATTTGTCGGAGGTGGAGGGAACGAGGAGAAGTGGGAGACCAAATTGGAGGTGGAAAGATGGAGTGAAAAAGATTTTGTGTGAGCGGGGCCTGAACATGCAGGAGGGTGAAAGGAGGGCAAGGAATCGAGTGAATTGGATCGATGTGTTATACCGTGGCTGACGTGCTGTCAGTGGATTGAATCAGGGCATGTGAAGCGTGTAGGATAAACCTTTTAGTCGCCTTCTACGACACGCAGGGAATGCGTGGGAAGTATTCTAAATCCCCTATCCCCAGGGATAATATATATATATATATATATATATATATATATATATATATATATATATATATATATATATATATATATATATATATATATATATATATATATATATATATATATATATATATATATACATATATATATATATATATATATATATATATATATATATATATATATGTATATATATATATATATATATATATATATATATATATATATATATATATATATATATATATATATATATATATATATATATATATATATATATATATATATGTATATATATATATATATATATATATATATATATATATATATATATATATATATATATATATTTCTTTTTTTTTTTTTCAAACTATTCGCCATTTCCCGCGTTAGCGAGGTAGCGTTAAGAACAGAGAACTGGGCCACTGAAGGAATATCCTCACCTGGCCCCCTTCTCTGTTCCTTCTTTTGGAAAATTAAAAAAAATTGAGAGGGGAGGATTTCCAGCCCCCCGCTCCCTCCCCTTTTAGTCGCCTTCTACGACACGCAGGGAATACGTGGGAAGTATTCTTTCTCCCCTATCCCCAGGGATATATATATATATATATATATATATATATATATATATATATATATATATATATATATATATATATATATATATATATATATATATATATATATATATATATATATATATATATATATATATATATATATATACACACAAATGAGCAAATGAGAGTTAGGGTGAGAGAGTATCATTAAATTTTATGAAGAATAAAAAGATGTTCTGGAAGGAGGTAAATAAAGTGCGTAAGACAAGGGGGAACTTCAGTGAAGGGGGCTAATGGGGAAGGTGATAACAAGTAGTGGTGATGTGAAAAGGAGATGGAGTGAGTATTTTGAAGGTTTGTTGAATGTGTTTGATGATAGAGTTGCAGATATAGGGTGTTTTGGTCGAGGTGGTGTGCAAAGTGAGAGGGTTAGGGAAAATTATTTGGTAAACAGAGGAGAGGTAGTAAAACCTTTGCAGAAGATAAAAGCCGGCAAGGCAGTAGGTTTGGATGGTATTGCAGTGGAATTTATTAAAAAAGAGAGTGACTGTATTGTTGACTGTTTGGTAAGGTTATTTAATGTATGTATGACTCATGGTAGGTGCCTGAGTATTGGCTGAATGCGTGGATAGTGCCATTGTACAAAGGCAAAGGGGATAAGAATGAGTGCTCAAATTACAGAGGTATAAGTTTGTTGAGTATTCCTGATAAATTATATGGGAGGGTATTGATTGAGAGGGTGAAGGCATGTACAGAGCATCGTATTGGGGAAGAGCAGTGTGGTTTCAGAGGATATGTGGATCAGGTGTTTGCTTTGAAGAATGTATGTGAGAAATACTTAGAAAGGAAATGGGTTTGTATGTAGCATTTATGGTTCTGAAGAAGGCATATGGTAGAGTTGATAGAGGTGCTCATTGGAAGGTACTAAGAATATATGGTGTGGGAGGCAAGTTGTTAGAAGCAGTGAAAAGTTTTTATCGAGGATGTA